>NC_086330.1:125314396-125614396 GCF_032445375.1 Bacillus rossius redtenbacheri | reverse complement strand
AAGTAATAATGAATTATGATTGTAAGTTGAATAAATAAAATTTGTAAATATGTAGAGTAGCGGTATTTGGAATTTCTTATCTAGGCCTACGCCAGGTTTAATGAAAAGAGGAAGTGAAAGAGCATATAATAAAAGTATTTTCGGATTTTTAACATTTTTTTTCGCAAATACCGCTACTCTACATATTTACCTAAAATTTTTTTTAACCTACAATCCTAATTCTTTCTTATTTTGCAATTTTTTTTATGTTAAGGATCTTCCGACGTACTGAACTAAAACAGCAAACATAATGTACCACAAGATCAAGCCAAATGGATCGTGCTATCAGGATCTTTCAATGTAGGTACTGAACTAAAACAGCAAGCATCATGTACCACAGGATCAAGCCAATAGGATTATGCTATCAGGATCAAGCCTTCAGGATACGTGAAACACCAGCCATAACGAACACAGAATATACGACGGCTGTAATCTTACAATTCCCTGGGAAGACTGCAAAATTCAGTGTGTGAGCTACTTCAGTGCACAGCACGTATGCCTCATAGAAAATTTACCTTAATTCAATTAAAATTTTAGGTTTCCATTAGACCCGTTCGTTACGTCACTCCAAATAGTAAATACACTAAATGGAATGTAACAAAACAAAAATTTCATAATACAGTTACATATTTATTCTAATAAATTAACAAACATGAAATACTAAGTAGGATTAAAAATTCCTGACAACTGCAATGCAGTTGTTATTTAAACTAACTTCATTATTACAACACCACCTACATTGACTTAAGTTCTTTAAAAAAAAAAAAAAAAAAAAAAAAAAAACACACACACGGGTGATCATAAACTGTGATCAGCGATTGCGTGAATACATGGGTATTGTAATGTAAACTGTAAACTGTTATTTTTTTCACAAACCAGTAGGAATTAAAATACCTTCCTTGTTAATTCAGGAACGTCTGTAGTAGTGTTGCAAATGAAAAAAAACAGCAAGGTTTTTTTTAGAAATAAAACTTTGGCACTAGTTTTTTTTTTTTTTTTTTTTTCACTTTTCAGGGTTTTTTTTCATTTTAAAAATAAGTTCCTTTACATCCTTTCTAATAGTCAACCATACATTAATTAAATATTTAAACTTAAGTTTATGTGTGATATAAAGTTTAGACTAAGTAGGCACATGTTTGTTTTATTTAAAAAAATAACAATAAAAATAAAAGTGTAGTTCTCGAGAAACACACTAATGCATTATTTAGTATAGTTTCATTGTTTCACAGCACAGAAAACAAAGCAAATAGAATAAGAGTAAGTTCAAACACTATAATTAAATGTTATATAATTGGCAAAATAAAATATATCCACCAATAGTCCTCATAGCCAAAGGTCAGAAAACATACACAAAATAATTTTTCCAAAACTACAAATAAAAAAACCACAGTCCACAACACAAGACAATAAGACATACAAGTCCACTCAGTCTCCGCAACACACATTTAAAAGTCCATCTCTTCTGATTCAGACGCATCCTCCCGAGTATCAGATTCACTGTCAACCGGAACAGTAGTAATATACTTAAATCTATGTCGTTTGAGCACTGTAAGTTTGACATGAATATCTTTCTTTAACAGTTACATTTCTTTTAATACGTTTGGATTGGTATCACACAAGATCTCTAAATTTCTAGAGTATGCCACTGTACTTTAAGTTGACTACCACAGAAGAGTTATGAATGTTTGATTTATTTCTCAGGTTCAGTTTTAATGTATGTGAACAAAAATTCAACCAACCTAATAACAATAATAATAATTTTAATAGTATCGTTCAACAGTGCAATTGAGGCGGTCTACGTAAAACGGGCGTATAAGAAAAAATGATGTTTTGAGAAAACACAAAAAGAATATTTCATTGCTTTCTCCTGTTGTCATAGTAATCATTATTCCTGTAATTTAAATTTAATATAGATACTAGATCTATATGAAAACACAGTCAATGAGTTTAAACCAAATCAAACGAATAACATAACCACAAAACAAGAAAACCTGACTGTGAAAACCAGCTGACATCACCTCACAAAAACAGGTGTACCAACTTCAATTTTCAAGATATTGCGATGAAACTTGCACCACTGAATTCTACACGAAATGGCGGATCAAATAAAGCGATCTGCGTAAAAAGGGCGTATGGACCCATACGCCCGTTTTACGTAGACCGCCTCAATTGCAAGAGGATGCTACAAAGCATAACTGAAGCTTGCTGAACATACAGTTGCATTATTTCTCAAATATTATAAATTATGGTAAAATACGTCTTCAGGGATGACATGCACATTTTTAGAAGCTTGACATATATTTCTACGAGACAAATGTGACATAATATTGAAATATTAAGTGATTTTGCAGACCAAGTCAAAATATACGTGTTTTGCTGTCACTCTTTTTTTTAACATGCTAATTCAATATTCCTAGCTAAATTTTTCAATTTGTTAGTCAATCATAGAAGTTACTCAAATTTTAAAGATTGAAACATACTGGCTATGAATAATCACAAAATTTCTAGTCCATGGATACATATAGTATAAAAGCTAACATGATGTTTTACACAAATTTTCAGTACAATAATATAAAATAAAAATATCTGACACAAGTGGATATTTATTTACATGAATTGCACCTCAGTGAATTTTTCATTGTCATAAGATAATATCCGAAGAGGTATAATAAAAAAAAATTCTGGTGTAGATATTTCATTCATTTTCACTTAGTTTAAGCAATATATATTAAATTAAAATTTTATTATGAATTCAGTAGTGATGTTTTATTATATATTATACCTAGTAAATATTTGTATATATATATTTTTAAACCTTAAAAAAAATAATGAAATATCATGGCCAATCTATCGCTGGCCCGAATGTTATTGAATCTGATAGTAAAATATGGTAGTTTTCCGTATGGCACAATTCCGCCTCACCTCTTCGAAACAGACGGAAAAGTACCATACTGGAAAAGTACCATACTTAAATATATAATTTATAGCTGCCACAAATGTTTTTGAATCTTGTAGTAAAATATGGTATTTTTCCGTATAGCACAATTCCGCCTCGCCTCTTCGAAACAGACGGAAAAGTACCATACTGGAAAAGTACCATACTTAAATATATAATTGATAGCTGCCACAAATGTTTTTGAATATTGTAGTAAAATATGGTAGTTTTCCGTATGGCACAATTCCGCCTCGCCTCTTCGAAACAGACGGAAAAGTACCATACCGGAAAAGTGCCATACTTTAAAAAGGACACGTGCTGCTATCTGGCGTCATTTGAGTTAACCGAAGACACTGTTGGAGTTGACAGCGCTGTCTACAGGCGAATTCTCCACACTATTCTGAGAACAGAGGCGTTGCAGTCATTCCATGGAGTATGTAAAAAAATATGGCACAATTCCGCCTCGTCCTTTTTGAAGTATGGTACTTTTCCAGTATGGTACTTTTCCGCCTTTTTCGAAGAAGAGAGGCGGAATTGTGCCATACGGAAAAGTACCATACCAGTATGGTACTTTTCCAGTATGGTACTTTTCCGCGCCCCCATTTAACCTATAAACTGTAGTTTCTCAGGATTTTCAAATACTGTTATCAGGGTAACTAAAGGAAAGCCTGTAGTGTTGAAAAACCGATTTCAGAATTATATAATTGTTTTATGGAACAGCCATGACTCTTACAATTAACTTTTAAGATTTTGTAAAAACTATAAACAGTTGTTTAGGTTTTAACATAAATATGATTTATTAATGTTGCTAACCTAACCCAACAATCCTTTATTTTTTGCAATACCTAGCCACAGTACGAAAATCTAACCTCTGAAACATATTGATGAAATCAATCACCATTACTATGAAATAAAAGAAACATTAAATATCTTAGATTTGCAATTACTTAATTACAACCACTTAAAATATTCATATTATGAGATTTGAACGTTTTGTTTCAAGTATTCAACATGGTAAAAAATAAAAATCATATTCTTCCATGATCCTTGAACATGCTACAAGTAAATAATTCTGTCTCGAGTAATGAGCTAATAATATAATTAATTATAGCATTGCTGTTTTACAGAATGATTAGATAATATGTTAGGATCAGGAAGTAAAACAAAATTGCATATTCAGATTTATGTGCTATTTTCTGATGCACCCTTTTCATTAATAACTGTTAAATTCTGAAAACAAGCCTCTTGTCAAACAAATTCAGTGATTTTTTTTAAATTTCCTGCCATGTTTTCAAATTTGTAAGAGGGTGTTGTGATACGTTAAGTAGTTTACTATTCTAACAAGTGTTTATGTTAGGTTAAGTTTATACTTATAATATTACAGATACTGTAATATCGTGAAAATGGTTGGATGGATTAAGTTAGCTACAATAAAAATATTTTAAAATAGTGTGGATCATTGGTTATGTTGGGTTAGCTACCTGCATTAAAAATGCTGTAAATTTATGTGAAGATTTTGGAAAACCACCACATCCCACCTATTAAAAAAGAATTGTTATACTTTAGAAATTTTTTCACTTGACATTCAAAATAAAACAAAAGTTACTGTCTATATTCAATATTTGTATTCAGATTCAGCTCTAAAAAATAATTCTTTACATTCCTTAAATCCCAGATAATATCAGGGACTTCAGCTATATACATACATATAATTAACTCAATATCTATTGTGCTGTAAAATATTTTATTCTTTTAAAATTTGTGAAACCAAATTTTAATAGTTTTTCTAAATATTATTTTCAAATAGTTAAGTGTATTAAATCAACAGACTAATAACTTCTAACGCACATTCTATTGCACATACGTAAGTACATACACTTATTCGGGAATTGTATGGAAAAGGGGGGGGGGGGGTGAGGCAATACTTCCCCTCCCTCTCTTCCCCCCCCCTCCCCACATACACACACTCTCTCACACACACTCACACATGCACAATCTCACTCACACACTCTCACACTCACTCATGCAATCACTCACACATTTACTTTCACACACACTCACTCTCATACTCACACACACACACACACACTCTCTCTCTCTCTCTCTCTCTCTCTCACACACACTCACACTTCAGATATCGTGCCAGCACTGTAAGTGGAAATCTTTTATCAGAAGTTTAGGGTTACAATTATAAAATTTACGTAAGGATTGCAAAATGTGTTAATGTTTCTAATATCAATGTATTTAATTTTTTTTCAACCTTTTTATTGATTTTTGCAGATCGTGCATATCTCAGGATAACAGAACAAGAATTTGTTTCTTTGCCAGTTGATGTAAGTATTTAGGGTCATTCCACACCAATTCAACCAATGGTCAAAGCATGATGTCTTAAGATCTTTAGGATTTTTTTTAGTTTTATATGAAATAGTATTAGCTTAGCGCACAAAAATTAAAAAGTATGAATTTTTTATTACGTTTGGTTTATGAGTTATACATTTTTGAAAACTTAAAAAACTACAGTTTGTACCATTCTCTGTAGAATGACAAGGGTTTAATTTGACATATAACTTGAGTGTATCGCATCTCTGCATATTAAAAAAAAAGTTTTTATAAAGAAAACAAAAATCAGAATTTTTAATTTCAATTAAATAAATATATTTGATACCAAACCTCATTAGTAAGTTATGTACAAATTTTCATGATGGTATCTAATGGTATCATATTGAAATTAATTTTTTATGTAAATTAATGCGTATGGAAATTCTGTTAATTTGATAGCCTTGTTTAAACTAAAATTTAATTTTACCCATTTTATTTAAACAAAAAATAATTAAACTTTACACTCAAGGAACAGTTTTTCTTCTTCTTTTAGCACTTCAAATTAGTAAAGGTGAGTTCTCTTCTTTGCCAAAACTTGTGCTGCTTCGGCCATCTCATCCACTGGAACTTGGTAGGTTCTACCTGTTGCTGAGGTTGGCTGTAATCTGCACAAAATATAGTTTATTGGCAATGCTAAGGTATCTGCTCTCCTGGGATATGCAAATGATGGTGATGGTCATTTTAGGTGAAGAAAGGAAACATAACTTCTATTTCAACTTCATCTTTTGAGTCAACATGTGCCAACCACACTCCTTAACGTAAGCACAAACAACAAAACCCACAGCTGATCTGTACCCTATGTGTTTCTGAATCATCAGTAAAATGAGTAAATTTTGGTTTTTATCATATTTATATCTAGAGGGATGAAGGCATGGAATTTCTGGGTCCTAGGGACTGCCACAGATTTTTCAAACCCTGGTTTTAGAATCTTTATTGGTTACATAATAAAATGTAATGGATGGAAAATTTTTTACACCCCACTGAAAAAGCTTAAAAGGTGTTAGAATTTGGTTTTTTTTAATGGATTTTGGAGACTGACTTTGGCAGCAAGCCTTTTTACCGTACCGTTGAATCCATCACAAACTCTCTTCCCATGTGATGTAGCATGAAAGTGCCATTCAGCCTCAAGTCCATCAAAGTCCTCTTTGTGATAGCAAAGGTTCAGAAAATTCTTACGATTTTTCTACTGTGCAGTTGAACCATCTGAAAAATAATATAGCTTTTTCAAATTTGGCAAATAATTTCTCAGAAATAGGATTAACTTGATTGTATTAACAATGAGAGTATATTTTGTTAGGCAGTCTGATATAAATACAAAACTCTGGTGAACTAGCTCTTGTTTTCCTGTTTCTTGATCGCTTTCCTTGAAATATTCTACAAAAAAGTGCACAGTAGCCATAGAATTGTTCCAATGAAACCCTTGAGCATCATCTTGTAGAACAAACAAATTTTTGGCATAGTCCAATGTTACTACAGCTTCACTTTCTTCCAAGAAAGATTTTTTTTTCAGAGAAAAACCTTGATTGTTTTTTTTAGCAACAGTCATATTTTTTAAGGTTACTCAATTTATTGCCAAATTCTTTGACAAACTCATCAAATGGTTTGGTAAATGTTTTGAAATTGCATCGGTCTACAGTAATCCATTGTTTGTAAGTGATGTTGTCAATCATTTCCTCCTCAAAAAACCCGGTTAAAGCTTCTTTAAATTTCTCAATATCAGGACAGTAGTCACATTCATGTAGGAAGCATGCCTGTAATGGTGGATTGCACATAACTTTAGCCATACATTCCTTGTAACTTGATAGAGGACTTTCAGAGCCAGAAGTGTCAATTTATTTAACATACCTCCTGAAAACATGAGTATTATATTCTGGCGTGCAGTGGAAATAAGATGGAATGAGTGCCACTGGCACTGGCAATAATACAGTTCTTGGACCTCAGTTGCAAACTTTGAAAAGCGATTTTTTAAATAAGGGAATTTAGATTTGAAAATATTGTAAATCTCATGCAAATTTCCCAAATCAACCTTTTGTGATTGTGTATTGGCTTATTTTCAATATCCATACCCTTGGTGACATAATATTTTTTTCCAGGCATTTGCCTACTCACTTCGTCATCATTATAAAATTCCGTTACCAACACACCTGTTTCGCGAGGTAGAGTTTTCCCAGGTTTTGGATCAGGTGTCAATAGTACTACCTTTTCTTCGAGTTTTTTGCTTTCTCCGCCATATAGTTACTAATATCAAATTCATATTCCATTCTTGCACAAGACCAACTGTTTGATAAAAATGTTAAAATCTGAAGTTTTTCACTCTTGCTTGCTGTTGAAAATTTTTCTTTTAGCTGGTTAAGAATTTATGTCTGCGAGTTGTCTGGTGGATTCTTTTTATTTTCTTCTATGTTGCCAACTTGGAAAAAAGTTTAATTAAATCTTATTTAATTTTATCAAGTTTTTATTTGCAGTATTTCTTATTTGATTTACATTTTATTTTAACAACAGACAAATATATTAATGTCAATGAGGCATTTAAAAATCCTTGCTGCAGTCTGGTTTTGTATTTACATTTTCAGCCAATGGTTCATCATGAATATCTGTATCACTTTTAGAACTTGAGTATGATTGTTTCTTGCTTAACTCTAAGCAGCAAGAAGTGCAAATTTTAATTCCATCTTCAATAATATCATTTAGCTTTGTCATCCATGGCGTGACATTCGTTAGGTTTTTATTTACCCAATGTCTGTCTTTATTAAAAGGATTGCAACAATATTTACCCCACAGTTTATCCATTTGTATCTTATGAACTTGCACAGAGCACTTGTTCACTCAGAGACAACTCAACAACATAATGACTGAAGACAAGAGCCCTAGGAGGAGGAAGCTGGCTAAGGGTTGCAATTGAGACCGGAAAGAAAAATGTCACTGCTGAAGTAACTCCTGTTAGGTCCAGATGTTGTGTTTACCAAACTATTATCACCCTATTATTTAGACTAACTTTTCTTATGTAAATTTTTACACCTATCCCTCACTTAGCACGACTAATTTGTTCCTAAAAATGCTTGTGTTATTCGAAATCACGTATTCTGAAGTGTTAGTTTCCATAAATAGCAAGGCTAATTTATTTAATGTGTTCCAAACTTGTGTAGGAAAATATACTTTACGTAATATAAATGCATTGAATAACATTAACTATAAATGTGTCACACCATTTATCTTTATGTGCCTCCCATCGCACTTTGTTTGACAAATACGACACGGCGTAACGGGATATATGTGGTTATGTCGGCTGGCTGACTTGCCCGCCCAGGCATGACCTTCAACTCACGTCGCGTACCTTTCTAAACCATCCTTTACTGACAGTGAAACCGATATTACTGTCGGAAAATTACATTTTAATTTAAAAAAATGAAATTGCTTATTCGCGTATCACCACCTGGTTCACACCAATCCTGTCAGGCCAATGATTATTTTTTTTATTGCAACATTCATTTAACAACCTTTTCCATATGAATCATCTTTTCATTTCTGTTCCCGTATCTAATGTCAAATATATTCCCGCTAGTACAACCAACAGCATCAGACTTATATAAACTTTTGGTAAGAGTCCTTATTTCGTACAATTGTGTGCACAGTTAACTTTCTTAAAACTAAAGTGTGACCAACATAAGCGTGGCCTTCATGACAATCTGCGCGCTGTAATACTTATAGTTTTGTCTCAAATACTCGAACACAATGCATTATGAGTGATCAAGCACGTACAGTTACCGGCAGCTGAATGGGCAGACATTGCTTTTGTTTGAGTGAATTACCTGGCACTGGCTAGACTGAGTTCACAGCCCGGTTTGTGGCCAGGCGACAATGGTACGGCACGGCGGCATTCGCGCGGACGTAAAAACATTTGGTCCTTTACACTCCATAGCCGGAATTTAACTTGCCATAGCTGATGTTTGTACAACATACGATAGCGTAGACAGACCTGGGTGCGCATCTTTCCCCCCTTGTTTGGCTAACTGTATCCCACGGCACATCTGTTGATTACAGAAATTGAAACAGACTTTGTGGCGTTGTGCTGGACTTTTTTTTTTGGCCTGCAGAGATTTCGTGCTAACTGAAATTTACAGACGTGCTATTCAAGACATGGGCAGTAAAATTCACATTGCACTAAATGAGTCCGTGCAATCTGAAGACGTGCTAAGTGAGGGATAAGTGTATGGTATAATGGAGAATCAATTATTAAGATGCATTCAAATAAAAAAAAATGAGATAAGTTTTTTATGATGTGAGAAGTCATGAATTAGCAGAATATACATATGCATCAATTTAAAAATTTTTTTTTTTATATATGATACCATTGGAATACCATCATGAAACTTTGTACACAACTTACTAAAAATGTTTGGTATAAAATATATTTTTTTCATCAAAATTAAAAATTCCTATTTTTGTTTTTTATATTAAAACAAACTTTGAGTTCTTTACAAAAAATACAAAGTGATGTGATACACTCAAGGTATATGTCAAATTAAAACCTTGTCATTCTAAATAGAATGGTACAAATTTGAGCTTTCTAGGACAAATGGTTTCAGAGTTACATGCTTTTAAATATTTCAAAATGTTCCTAGACATTTGTTTTTTAATTTTTCAAAAATTTATAGATCAAAAACAAAAGGTCAAAAAAATTTCAACTTTGTATTTTTGGTCATACTGATGAGTAGAACACAATCACCAAATATGATACATTTTGAAAACCTCAAGGTTTAAAACAATTAATTTATTGGTTGATTTTATATGGAATGCCTCTTTATGTAGTTTCGCCTTGACTAACATATGTTACCAGCTGAAGTTACCCCATTGTTAATGGGTGTGATTTCATTTTTGTAGTAATGCATACTCAGGTCCATAGCATATATTCTGCAATGAAAAATAATTGATACTTGCAGAATCTATTATTTCACTGAAAAATCACAGCAAAGACTTTTCAATAGATAACAAGGGTGTATGGTTTAGTGATATCCTAATATAATTGACCATTTTAGGTAGGCATACCGTGAAACTTCCGGTTTCTCCCACCAGTAGATTTTTTCGTAGCTTTAGTTTTAATAAAAATGAAGTGAATAAACAGCTTATGTTGGCAGCAAAAGCTCGAGACTACCCTTGCCAGTGCTAACTAAATATCTAGACTATAATTTTTGAAATATTTGTATCATCGGAAGACACGGGATGTGACTTGAGTTTTATGCAATACTCTCGATGCTATGCCTCTTTAATTCTTTTTGTAATTTGTTTGATGTAGGTACACATATTTACTATGCTCTATCTCTCTATATGTTCCTCTATAAATCTCACTGTATGTCTATGTATATAAAAATCTCTCTCTCTCTCTCTCTCTCTCTCTCTCTCTCTCTCTCTCTCTCTCTATATATATATATATATATATATATATATCTTTATATCTCTCCATATCACTCTATATATATCTATTTTTCTATCAGGGTTGGTTGATTTAAACCACAATATTTTAAACCAAGTGTTTTTTTTTAAATATACTTTCAAATAGAATATCTTAATAAATTTTAATGGAAGGCCTTATTCCACTCCACTAACAACAATAGTTTGCTCATTAATGTTTCTTGTAATACAGGAACAAATTATTATATACCAATCAAGATCTTATCATTTAAATAATCTGAATAAGTTGTAAATTATACCAAGCTAAATACTCCTCTAAAATGAAATTAATTAGTAAATTGTATACAGAAGTGTAAAAAAGAGGAAATAAATAAATTTATTAAAAAAAATTCTATTGTGTGGTATATCCCTGACTACTGCAAATTCCTTTTCTGAGGGAAACACCCATTCTATGGAGAATCCTCCTCCTGTGGGGATATACCCTTTCTGTGGTTAAGGGGATTGGTGCACCAGCATAATAGTCTAAAAAAACAATATATTTATCTATGATTCAGCTGTAATAGAAGATTTTAAGCGTTCTGGTGTATAGTTGATATTTTTTATATTTTTTTATATCAAAGTTATTGTCATTTTTCTGGAATTATCAACATTCCTCACTAATTAAAAAAATATAAAGAATTTAGTGGTAAAACATTAGCAGGTAAATCTTCAAACACGAGAGATTTGATTAAAACCATAATTGTATATGTAATCATTACTAATTTAGTGTATTTAAGATTTTAATTTTAATAAATTAGCTGTTACAAAATAACATGATATTCATTTGCAAGTTTTTAAGCAATCACATTTCAATTATAATTTAAAATCCTTTCATTCTGTCGTCTGTAGGATTGACTTTAATTTAGCTTTTAGTTTATTGTATTCGGACATCAGGTACAATGGTAGTGTCCAGAGTTTAGGCGATGTGTAATATCGGTGACAACATGTGGCAAAGCGCGCTGGACTGTGGAGACACCTTTCGGCAGTTTTCGGAACTTTTTGCAACCAGTGCTTTCTCTCGACCCGCCCTGCGCCGGCTCTCTGTTGTTGACGAATGGAAGACGGGAGAATAAAGATGGTACCTGTTTGAAGGTCAACACACTCTTTTTAAGAAGACAATAGAACGTGTTTGGTGTAGCATACAAGAACAGCTCGTTTTACTATTAGCTGCAGGGGCAACTCAACATTTGTGGTGTGAAATACGTCACTCTTGTTTTATTTTGTGATTTCGATACAGAATTTATTTCTGTGGAACGAGATTTTCAATTTTGGTCAATTGAAATGCTCCCAAAGATAAAAAGTTTTATCTGGAATGTGTATTGCCTGAAATAGCTGATCCCAGGCACAGCCGTGGTCTAAGGTGCAGAGATCCAGACTACATTAGTGAAGCATAAGAAAGAAAGCAAGTTGCCAAGGGAAAATTTCAAAGAAAAAGTTCAGCATCAACTACAAGAGATTGCGATATGACGTTTGCTGCCTTAATACAATACTACCGTGCAAGACAAATCCATGCATACTATTATTGATTAATATGTTGTTACAGTAGATTTAGTGAAAGACACATTCACACTATTAAATGTTGGTTACAATAACATTCAATTTGTATCAAAACTGACGAAGTCTTATGATGTCAAAACCACGGTGATCTCGTCTTTCAAGAAACTGAAATTATTTATTTTATCAATATTTTCATTCCGGGGATGTTCTAAATTGTCTTTGATGGTATTTTTCTGCCATTATTTTTGATGTTTCAGTGCTTTTCCGACAATTGTGTTAGTCCCGAAAACGATTTTAATTGTAAATAATGAATATTTGGTAAAATTAAAGTAAATGATAAACAAAATATATTATGTAACTAGATAATAATATCGAATACATTCACACTGTAAAAAATCTGTTTTAAATCTTTTTCTTATTTTTATAATTAAATATGAAAAAGAACTAACATCTAAAAGAAAGTTAATTTCAAAGTTGTGTTTACAAAGGTCAATCATGTTCGTTTGTCCGGGATTCTACAGCCAATCAGATTACCAGAAAAATTATATTCGTCTGTCAAAAGGTTGCCAAGCTTATAAACTTTTGATGGACGGAAAGTTTAAATCATAATCTTAAAAATATTTGCATTATTTTAGAAGATTTGGAAATGTGTTTATTTTTTGTGTGAAATGTTTTATTTTTTTAAAGTTTACATTATTCGTAAAACTGTTATAGATATATGGTTACTATTAATGTAACCATATTTATATCAGGTTACTGAATGTATTAAAAATCAATATGTAAATGTGTTAACTCTATTATCCAAAAACAAGTACGATACACATAGCCTTACAGAGCGTGAAATTGGGCGTTACAGTGATTACTAGTCTAAAAATGCGAGAGTTCAAAATAACTAAGGTAGATAGTAATGTGCTCATATTTTGCTGCCGTGCAAAAATAATTTTTTATTGTTATTTTTTCGTGCTTTTCTTGTGTCTTTACTTAAAAAACAAACAAAAAACTTTTTAAATAATTTATAATTGACCAAATTTCTATTCTACCTCTGATTTTTAGCTATTTCAATTTTATTAGTTACAGTGTTGTATTTTAATTTATGTAAAACTAGCTTTAACCCGAGGCTTCACTCGCATTGATGTCCTTAAATAATCATCAAAGATCATTGCAAAGAAAATTATATAATATGGTAATTGTTTTTTTTTATTGTGTGACTGGGATCATCAGTATTTAAAATTCTAACATACAATTTAGCTTAAAAAACTGAAAACATGCTTTCTTGAAATAGGTTTCACTATTAGAAAAAAATAAATAATTTTAAATACTAACTTTTTAAAAAGTTAAAAGTATTAATGTATAATAAATTAATTTATCTTTAAAACAGCTTAAATCAGAGTGTTATTTTATGATGCTCCTGTATACTATGTTATATGTTTTTCTGTCCGGTGCAAATATGTGTAGATTTCGGGCATTGGACACGTGAACAGGCTACATATAGTTGGCCATGGGAAAAGCTGTGCACCCCTGCTACCTGCAATGTTTGCCCTTGTGCTTTGTTAATGGTAACAGCAAAACTAAGCCTGACGGGAAACTGAACTCTATTGAATTGGAACTGTAGATCAGTGGGGATAATTGGAATTTGAGGTATGATAACACTTTCCTCTTTACCAACACCTGTTAGAATAGTAGCATGAAGTATATTCTGCCCTAATTGTGTGATCCGAAGCCTCATTCCATTACATAGTCGAGGAGCATATAGATTTCGCATAAGCATAACTTGTACATTTAGTTTCATTTGAAGTATATGTGAGGGTACACACGGAAGTTCAAGTGATATAAAGGCAATATTTACCCTTTATAGAAAGTAAATATTTAATTTCCTTAGTATTTATTTTGTTAATTACACTTTATTCCGTATGTTTACATTTGTAATCTATGATTAATTCAGATTTAAATTTCTTTGGTTAGCGTTTTTGTCTATGGATTACTCGATGTTAATTTTTATTTTAAATAAATGTCAAAGCTAGTATAGCAGTATTTTTTGAAACTAATATTAATTTAAAGATGAACAACGACAGTAATTGGTAGTAATTTTAATAGTTTTGTTTTATCAACAACTTTAAGAGAGTAGTTTATTAGTAACGGGGAAAAAGATTCTTTAGAACAAATTGAGACTCGATGAAGGCAACATCTAAAAATGCAACGATTTCGACCTAATTGATAATTGACTATTCCTAGAAGAATTGAAAATGTTTATTAATGCTAATATTGAATCAGATTTCGAGGGAATTACTAATTTGAATCAACGAAGATAAAACTCAAACGTCAAGAATTCAAACAATTATTTAAGAAGAGAGGGCGACGAATATTCAGATTCCAAGAGAACGACTAATGAATATAAATTGCTTTGAAACTACGAAGAATAAATGCCGTTGATCATCCTGAAGAAAGAAGAATTCAGTCTAAGAATGAAAAGTCGCAGTTCGAGCCCGGGAAGGATGACCGTCGTGCAGTCCAGCCCGAAGGATGGAGACGTGACGGCGCGTATTCCTGCCGCCCGCTAGAGACCGGAGGAGCAACGCCAAGTTCGCAGTCCTGACTGAGGCGAACCAAGGATCCTTCGAGAACCTACACGTCTCGTGGGTATTCTGCAACAAGGTTTGGTCCCTTACCCCATCACCCGAAGACTCACTGATTAAACAAGTATCCTCACTAACGACGATTTAATCAAGACAAACATTTTTCACCGAACTAGAATTTTGTTGTTATCAAACGTATTCTTTGTATAGAAAGACCGTGTACTTGTTCATCTTTAGATTTATCATTTAAATTACGGAATCGCGATCCCGAACCTAATAATATTAGATAGTATAGATGGAACTTTATATTGAAAGAACATGTTGCTATTTTGTTTGACGGGTACTGCAAGTTACTTACCCAGTAGTCCACGCTCTGCGGACTGAAGCTAGTTTTGAATAAACAACACACAAATTATTAACATATTAACCTAATGATAACTTACTCTAATGAAAGAATTGGTAGAAGCTTTGAATTCGAGAATTATAACAAATTCCATCTGTATTTTAACATAAACTATTTTAGTTAAGATATTTATATAAAGTGTGATATTGTGCCTGTCGAAGTATATTGTCACCGTCTGCACAAAACCTTACACGCAAATATAAATATTACATTTGAATTTGTTTACACGTCATTACCAGGTCTAGTCACGAAATTAGTATTTAACATACTTTTGACACTCTGTAATTTTGACTCTCAGACACAAACTTCTAGGAACAATTCTTAAAACTGATAGAGGAAGGCTAGAGAAACTGGAATTATTAAGTACATTTAATAATTTACATAATTACACTAGCTGACTCTACAGTGAATTTAAAAACTCCGCAGGATATGAAGGGCTTTGTTCTGTATCCATGATTGTATCTATTGGCAAATACAGTAAGTCCTCGGTTTACGTCGGGGTTACGTTCCTGAAAACCGCGACGTAAATAGAAACGACGCAAAATGAGCCATGTTTCATGCCACCGGCCGGCCACGGCCCAAGGTCGGCCGGAAGCGCTGGCATACAGACGTGACAACGGGCAATTTTATCAGCAAATGACAACCGACAGCGTGGGAAACAAGTCCAACTAGTACTTCTCAGCTTTATAGAATGGTTATTTAACCAGCTGCTTTATTACCTTTATTGATTGAAATATAAAAACAGATATATAATACATACTGTACGTAAGAGCAGGAAGCGTCCCTCATGATGTATGATAAGATAAGGCGGTGAACATTGTAGCTTACGCTACATAGCATAAATTAACTACCGAAGGAAACAAAGAATTATAAACGTATATACGGTGTTTTGGTTAAAATAAAGATTTACGGTCATTGTAAACGACGTTATTGTGAATCAGCGACAACTTAAATTGAAACATGAGTACTCAAACATTAGCGACGTTAATCCGGAACGACGTAAATCGGTACGACGTAAATAGAGGACTTACTGTACTCCATTTCCCCTTGCACCTCTTTTAAAATAAAACTGTTGATTTTATTAAGGATATAATTTTTGGCACTAATATTGCTCTTGCACACAACCACTGATCAATATTCAAATTTTGTTGCACGTCCGGGAAAACTTGAGTAATAAGATCCACATCATTTTCTACTAAATTACAAAATTCTCCTGAAAGTAAAATATAACTTTCAGTATCAATTTCCTAACAACCACCACCGAAGAAAATAGACACCTAACCTCAAAAATTAAAAAAAAGTATTGCTTGATGGTGACAGAAAAATAAAATTGAATAGTGAATTGACTGCCGGTATTACAGTATTAGTTTGGTGAATTATTTAATTTACTTATTGAAACGCCAGATGGTGTTAAATTTCATTCAAATTACTCAAAATCTCAGTCGGACCATACATACCAATATCAATTTGTTTGCCCTGAGGAAAAAATATTTTTTTTTTATAAAAAGTGTTTTATGTCCTTTACTATACCCTAGAAAATATTCGTACAAAATTTCATGATGATCGGTTCAGTAGTTTCCGCATGAGAGCGTAACAAAATAACAAACAAAAAAACAAACTCACGTTCGTATTTATAATATTAGTAAGGATGTAGACATATCACTTGCTATGATTTTTTTGTGATGAATACTAAAGAAATGTGATCATTCATTCTTATTTCATTATTTCGATGCTAGAGTGTTTTTATGAATTTTTGTTCTATGTTTATGTAAATTGTTGGTTATATTTTTCTAAACGTTTCCTTGTAACTCTTAACTACCTATTTTATAACATCGACAAGCAATTTTAGTAAAATAGTTTTCTTTGTTGTTTGTAAAATTATTTGTTTGATTTGATGGTGTAAGATTATTTAAGATTGGGGAATGTATTTTTTTAAGCAATATGCATATTTAATATCTATAATAATTAAAATATATAATAGCTCTTTGATAAACAGTGGTTTTGAAACCTAATTACAGATTTAACATAACAAATAATACTTTTAAGTACATTTCTAAGAAAGTCTACCTTCGCAATTACCACGATGTAACTTACGGGAAATGTGTGCAGTTTTAGTTTAATGGTTGTTAGAACCCAAAATCGTAGTCTACAGAAAAGTTTACATATTTATATAAACTTTTCTGTTGACAATATATGCATAAATTTCTATGGGCATGATAACTGCCACAATTTGCACCAATTACTCCCAAACAACTGCTTCAAAAGGTAGAAAATCTTGGTCAATTTCATTAATGGGCAAAATCTGACCAAGGGTGTCAAATTGGGGATGGTTTTTCGAAAAACAGATGAATCACTGTAACTCACTGACTACAAAATCTATTTAAATCATTTAAATTTATTATTGTGTCTGAGAGTCATGCCTGAATATTTGGTCTGAAACTTTTTTTAATACAGCCAACACTTACAGCAGGGGGTGGGAAAAATATTGTTTTCCGTCAATAAATTTATAGTAAGCATAGTATCAAATCTGTTTTAAGTAATTTTAACTATTGTAAATACGTACTATCAAAAACTTTTGTCACAAACAAATTTTCATGTTACCTACCAACCATTACACTGCAAGGGCTGGAAAAAATTTTATGAATTGTTTAGTAGATACATTATCAAATCTATTCAAAGTTTTTTTTAAACCAACAAATTATTATGTAACACTTTTGTCTGAAACAATTTTTGATGCGACTAAGCGTTAGAGCAAGGGTTAAAACATTATTTTGAGGGGGGTGGGGAAATCGTTACTTCCTTACTACACCTACTGTAAAATCCGTTCAAAGTGATTGTAACTATTCTTAATATTATCTCAAACTTTTGACTATCAACATTTTTGTTACTAACAAACATTACTGCAAGAGGTTTAAAAAAAATTGGCTTGAAGAAAAAATTTTTTTTCTGTAGTACACACAATATCTAATCCATTCAAATTTATTTTTTTATAATGGTATTATTATATAAAACTTTTAACTGAAACAATTATTGATACAAATAACTGTTAGAGGAGGAGGTTGAAATAAAGGAGTCAAAGGACAATATATATATATATATATATATATATATATATATATATATATATATATATATATATATATATATATATATCTATATATATATCCTAAATAGCCACAGAAAAAAAATCATTAAAAAAATCATAGAAATATTTGAGTTATTATCTAAAAATGTTTTATAAAAAATTTTTTTGTATGGCCAACCATTTTTGCAATGATGAAAAACAAGAGATGGTAAAAGGGGAAAAAACATAACTCCCTTATTTCACACAGTATCAAATGTCTTTTTAATATTCTAATATTAAATAAAAATTTTGTTAGAACCTATTTTCTATACGAACAACTAAGGCTGTATGTAAAGGGTGAAAAATAAAAGTTGAGGGACAAGAAAATTCTAATTCTTTCTCTATATTGTCAAATCCATTGTAATAGTCAGACTGTTTACAGTTTTTATTTAATTATCTTTATTATTGTTCTAAACTAATTGGTATAATTTGTGATAAATCATATTTAATGCAATGACTTTTTTTGTTTGTTAGGACAACCATTTGACAGTCATATAACACAACACTACCTCTTATAATACCTATTTAGTTTCAGGGTCTTCCGAATTATTATTCCTTGGAGTTTGATTCATTTTGCCATATCTTTGCGCACACACATTGATATTTTATTTGTTCCTCTTTTCACCTTTTAACTACCTCGCTATTGAGGAATGACTGAGAAAACCTTATCAGCTCTTTGGTTGCTGTGAGCAACCAAATTAAACAGCATTTTTTTCTTTGTTTTTTAGAAAAAAAGATTAAAGGGAAGCCTTGGGCATTGCTTTGGGAAAACGTTGCCGGGCTGGGGCTTGCCAAATCCTTGGTTGCCCGCTCGAGTGGCCAAAGATGCGCATCACCCGTGATTTAATTAGATACAGATTCATCTTCTGAAAGTCTTGAGATAGTGTTTTCTGACGCATGTCAGAAATAGGGAGTTACGATGTCTTTGTGAAACACTTCCGCATCGTTCGCTTTCGTACATATAGTGCCTCAAGACGACGGTTGCAGCACTCCACTACAAATATTTCCGACGTTTCGTGAGATCCAATTTGACTATAAACCTTTCAGGACTAGAGGGATGCCGGTCTTCGATCCAGCTTTCAGTATAGCTGAGTATTAATCTGGAGGTCCGACAGACAATAAGTTTGTTCCCGACTTCACACAGCTAGTTCCGGCATTTTATTGTGTGCCCTCTTGCATTATCAGATATTAAAGGTACAAAGGTGCAGGTTTCTATCAGGATGGTAATTGAAATCTCCTTTAACTAGGGTTGTCCTCTAGTATATTAATGCCTGTTTTAGATAACTATGTGAAAATGATCTTTGCACTACCCGCCTTGAATCATACAGTCATTGCTAATTATTGAATGAATTTGGTATCTTTTAATCATGTGTATTTTATTAAATGGAAATTGAACTCTATGGACCTGACCTATAACTTTATGCAGAGGTACATCACACACCGAATACATACAGTATTGGTTTCAATAGCAACAAGCTCACACTCGCTCTCACACATTCAGTGGCGTGCTAGCTGGAATAACCGCTGGTAAGTTCACCAGCAGCATCTTGCCCTGATGCCAATGAGGGAAGAGAGATATTCACAGCTGAACCCGATACGAGATATTGATCTTCGAAATATACATCTGAGAAATATAATTGTAAATTGCACATATCTTAGTGCCCCCATATTCTAAAAATTTAGGACACCATAGAAAGTTTTTTAAAACTTTCTAAATATTATCTATAAATTAGGGTCTGAACTAATTATTGATATGACCAACCCTTTATTCTATGGGTGACCAAAATACGCATGTGGAACAAATTTATTACACCCTAAGTAGATACAGTATCCAGCCTTTAAAGAATTTGTAAATTTTCTAATTAAGACCAACATTTTTGGTTTAAAAATGGGGAGATGTTTTATCAATTTTTTTAAAAAAAAATATAGGTACATATATGATTTGGATACAACTATTGCAAAATGTATAACAACTTCGAAGTCTACATGCACCTGTAAGCTTAGCAGAAAGTTTTTTTTTTTTTTAATTTGAACCCTTGACAGCTTAGCCTACAATAAAATAAATGAGCAGTGATTTAAAAAACATTTTAACAAGCATGGCTATGCTAATCACATTGGTTTATAATGTACTTATGTTTATGATGTAAAATTAATATCTGTCAGTTGAATTGTGAATGTTTTGCAAAGCTAAATAAAAATAATTTTAAGTAACTACAGCCTGACTTATTATTCATATAGTTGTCATGTAGGTTACAAAATTATAAAATATTGATATTGTTCTGTGTTAATTAACACCTCGTCTTTCTAATTCGAAAGGCTAGTTGAGTAAACATTTTGAAAGGTAAGTCCAGGTAAAAAAAAGTGCCATTTCTTTAAAGATATGAATTGTGGAAATCTATGTAGCGCAATCAAAATCCATAAATCCATTTGGCATGAAAAATCACTTAATTCAATTTTTTTTTAAAGAAAAAGAAAGATTCTGCATTTATGGAAATACCTTAAAAATATATTAATCATAAAATGTAAATTTGTGTTTGCAAGAAATATAATGCTAAGTAAGACATATGCTTGATGGGAAAAAATTGGCATAGTGACTGTTTGGGAATGATATTTACTTACATTGTGCTCAAAATATGCCCTGCCAAGTAAACACGAAGGTTTGTATATTACGGCTAAGTCTTTAAGTTGCAATAACTGTCTGGTTTTGGTGTTATTATACAGCGAAACACATTGACACAATACTATCACAATACTATTGCAATGCTTTATACTTTTTCATAATAGATCTTGTATAAGAGTTTGCGGGGGGGGGGGGGGGGGGGGGGGAAATATTGAAAGAGTGAAGAACAAGCTTATTTGGAAAACAAGACTGCCTATCGCTATTTATTCAATGCCACAATAAAATTTGTTTGAATATCAACATTTCAGAATTTTTAAATAGTCACACTAAATAGAGTTAACTAAGGTAAACATTTCTCGGACGTCTGAAAATGTTCGGCAACTACTCTAAAGTTTCAAGAAAGCTGGTAACATTTCATATATTGTTTGTGTGGGAACTGTGTGTAACTGGACGGTGACGCATGTATCGGGTCACGTCAGTCTGCATCGTGAGCAGGACTCATGAAAATCCGTGCGTGGAAGGGCCGCTGCTGAGAATGAAGGGCAATGGAATTGTAAATGTTGACGGCTGGTGCAAAAGTGGGTGGGGGGTGGGAAGTATGGGTTGAAAAAAGAGCTGGTTATCAAGGTTTGCTTTCCTTGTAAGAAAACCTGTGGGGTGTCCGTGCTAGAGAGAGAGAGAAAGGCGATTTTTTGAAGACCTTCCGACGATCCCCGCTAGATGGCAGGCCACAGAGCTGAACCCTTCGACAACCTATCCTCATGAGAGCTCGCTCGCCACTAATTTGTGAAATCTAACCCGCTAGCTTATATACGTGCTGGCTGATCCTACAGTAGTAACGAACAAGCATTTATGAGACACTTAAGCCAAATTCCAACAAATTCTGACGCATGACTGATTTTTGCCCTGCACCAATCCCCTTAAGTCCCAGTCAGATGTGCAGATTTGCTGGACTAAGTGCTTTGATGTTATAACTTTTCTGGTTCAACATGAATGGCAGAAAGTGGGATGTTGTATGGCTTTCATTTGAACATGCTGAGAACCAAAATAACTAATGTAATAAAAAAAACCTGGTTTAAACCATAAAACCAGGTTGTTTGTTATTTTTTAATAAAAAAACTTTTTTTCCAACCCTGGTTTCTATCATATCTCTATACATCTATATATATCCCTCTTGAACGAAGATTAAATTTTTTATTTATTTAGATGATTGCAATGATTAGAGAACTACTAGCAGTGTTAGAATAGTTCTTTAGGGGTCATAATATTTTTATGAACACTTTCCATGCTTTTTTTTTAACCTGTTATTGGTTGTACTTTAAAATTTCACACCATTAGTTGCGCATGAGAATTTTTTCAAATTTGCTTCTTTTGTTACAACAACATATTTGAGTAAAAAAAATTATACTTATTGACTACTTCTTTCTGTATATTTTGTGCCCTCAAATTATTTTTTAATTTTATCTTTTCATGAACATAAGTGATAAAAAGCAACAAAACTTATTTAAATATAAGTAGTTTCTTTTTCGCTCTTCAGAATTACTTATTTAAGCTGTGAAAAAAAACTTTAGATTCCACAAAATAATTAAGGGTAATTTTACTTAAGTAAAGTGTTTTTATTGTCTTTTAAACTTCACAGAATAGTTATCTTCACAGATTTGGGCAAATGTAAGTAGAAACTTCTGGGCAGATGGGTGCCTCACATGTTGTGCACACTTTTGTAGTTTTTTAATCTCAGTTTCAGAAAATATGTTCCACAGTGACAATTTTCACAGCTGTCGCCCTGGTTTCACAAACACGATGGGTTACGTAATGAAGAAAGTTCTCACGTATTACGCACGCCAGTAAACAGAGATCTGAGGTGAATAACACACTATTTGTCACAACCAGCTTACATGTTGTGCAAGAAAGTTTAAAACTTGGCTAGACAAGAGGACAAGGCTGTTCCAACTCGCTTACAAAAATAAAACTATATTATTTTTTAATGTTATAAATGCTCAAAGTACATCTATTGACTCGTTAATTAGTTACAGGCTATTGTTAGGAATATATGCAGTATGTATATTTTACATCATAGGCTCTTAACATTATTTGTCTTGTTGAGCCTAATATTTATAATTAAAACTTAACAAAAGTTTGCTTAAACTTTTTCACAGATTTGTACAAAACCTTAGTAACTTTAAATGGAATCATTCAAAGGTTTAAACTGATAAATGACATAAATAAGTGTTTACAGTAATTCTATATTTCTATTTATTTTCAACACAACACATTTTTTCTACATTTGCATTTAAATACCTAATTACCATTGACAACTCTTGATTCGGTTACATGTTTTCCATACAAATTATGGGTGATGTTAACATGGGAGATGGGAACAGTGCCTCGTTGATTAAATACTTATGTTAACCTATAAACCTTTTAGTCAGTAGCTTACATACAAATATAATTTTTCTATAGGACTAAAATACCACACAACTTAGTGTTCAGTAATAATACTTCAAGTGTGTATAGAAGTTATTTTGGAGCCAGGAAAAGACAAACTTTGAATTGATTCACGCCAAAAAAAACTTTAATCATCAAGAATATTTACTGCAATAGGCTTAATTAATTGTGGTACAGCATGATATTGCAGACATGCCAACATAATTATTATGAAACAGTTATAATAGTTTTTGCTCAGTTACACTTTTACGAATGGTACTTAAAAAAAATTATTATTTAAGACAGTTTTGGCAATATTTTTAATTTTGTACTTGTTTGTCTGTTTTATGAATAATTGAGAAATAAATTTGATCCATTGGTTTCAAAATGGAACTTACAGTCAAACTACTAACTTAAGTGCAATGTGCAAAGCAAGCAACTAGGCTCTCTGATTCACAGTGTGTTGTGTTGCAAATGAAGATTTTTTTGGCACAGATTTTTTTAGTCCTTAATTTAATTTGTGAACTTTAATTTTTCAGTTATTTTTAAAGTATTAATCAAAATTTATTCTTCTCGTTGTATACTCTTATTTAATCTTTTCCTCTCTGGTCCCCCGAGGCGTTTCCAGTGCCGAAATGGATATCTTGATGACCCTTTGTGGAGCCAGCATGTAACCTTGTTTTTCTCCCACCTCGGTGCATGAAGACCCCCTGAAATTACTGCCGGCCTGCGTGACACCGGTTGCTTTACTCAACAACACCCAAGTGCACCTTCCTTCTCAGAGCTCACCTGAGTTGAGAGATTTCAGTCAGGCTCCGGATTCAGATTCCCTACCATCCCGGCATGTGTGCAGGCCTGGTTGAGCCCAATTCCCACTGTGACTGCAGTTTCCACCCACCCCACCCACCATCCTCCTTTCCCCGAACTCGACCAAGAGCACTGACCGGCCATGACCCTTGCGGTCTGTGGCCCCAGCCAAGGCCAGTCTTCTAGCTTTTTAAGCTACTGCAAACACCATCTATCGGGAAACTCTACTACTAAAACGGAGCTAGTTCTCATTCTGCTCACCAGAGGGTGACACCTGGCGGTGCACACACCCATATGCTCCAGGCTTAGCAGAGGCGCTCTGCACACCCTCTGGTGGTTGTCTTAAGACCACAGCTCGAGTTAGTTTTTCTGCCTCAAGACAGAGCGCACTACTGGCTTAAGTTCAGTTGCCCCTGAAGGTGGGCTAACTGTAGGGAAGCCTAAGTTTTTTTATTTTTTTTTAGAGCGGCCTCCCGTCTGCTTTGCCTGGCGAATCGGGGGGCACCTTATTTTCCAACCACCTTACTGTGCCCTGCGGGCCGTTTAATTACATGAGCGACTTGTCTTTTGAGAGAGTCGTCCTTGCACCTTCGGCCTGATTGCTTTTGGCTCGTGGAGCTCCCGCGTGTGCTTTCAGCGTGACGAGTCAAGTGCGGACAACTTAAATATGAAATGTAGTCTCGGTAGTTGAGGGAATCACTCTCTAAGAGAAACTGAAGTTCCTACTTTCTACTTCTAGTTCTTCGAGCGTTAAAATCTAGTTCGGGCAGAACAGAACATGCTTTGTCCTTGGTACTCACGAGTGTTTCCTCGTCTCATTATGTGGTGACCTCTGGAGTAACCCCACCAAAAGGGTGTGAGACTGTATCTTTATTCTTTCCTTCCCCTTTGCGACACTTGTTACTGCCAGTTTTTTTTGGTCATTTTTTTTGCTTGCCTTTCTGACCACTGTCGACCGTTTGTTTACAGTGGGTTGAAGTACCTCTTCTATTACACCTTGAGTTTCTCCTTCAAAATTCTTCTTCTTGCAATTACTTCCTATAACTGGAACCATAGGCCCCCTCCCGGAAGGACGGCGGAGGAATGATCACGTTCATTTTATTCTGCCATCAGCTGGCGACCACTAAAAGAAGAGAAAATGTACTACAGTAATATACATACTTCAATTACCCCTTTGAACTTTGTTTTTGGACTCTTAACTCTGTAAATACCTGAAATGAAGCTTCTGTCAGCACATACCAATTATCATTTGCTAAATGTACAACCTTTGTTATTACTGCTACTTTTAATGATTGTATAAGCTGTACATCATGTTATTCTAATCCCCCTGGCGGGAAACTTGATTATAACACGGGTTAAGGTTGTTAGTTTTAAATTTAACTGAACAAAATAATTATGTCCTACGGCATATTAACTCAGAAATACTAAAGGCAATTTTGTTACAAAAGATATAACAATAATCAATATTTTCTTTTATAGTAAATACTCCTTTTAGTAGCCCGAAAACTTGTATTTTTTTGCTTCACCTTCCGATCCACCAATATACCTAGCCTGTTTGTGAGGAATGTACTAAATTGTTAGTGCAATGCTCATGCTCGCCTCTGGCAAGATTTACTTCGTGAATTTGGATTTAGACCAAATTTTCTAGTCACCGAAAGGACTTATGTAGATCAAGAGCATTGTAACAGCGTGGCTTCAATCTGTACAAGACTTCTTCTGTAGGTGCAGATCGTGAAGAGGTAGCTGTAGATGAGGGAGGAGGGACTAGTCCGTAATATGTATTTTTTTAAATTGTTTTTGTTCTAGGATTCAACATACCGTGTTTTCTCGCACAATCGTCGCACATTTTATTTTAAAATCAAGTTTGAAAAGTAGGGGTGCAATGATTTGGAAATAAATTTTTTTTGTTAGATAATGTATTCATAAAAACAAAACCCATTCATGGAAAGTACGTTTATTTACAAAGTGAAGTATAAAAGCGCATGCCAAACAATTTAATTTAATAAGTCATGCAACAAAAACCTTTCTTCCACTTAAAATATAAAAACAAACAATAGAAAAACAAAATCTGTGATCCAAATGCAAGCCGAATGATCGTGTAACTACCGTAGTAAATACCACGAGTGAGCGAGATATCAAATATAGTTAACTCTGTTCCGCATAGAGAGCGCGCGTTGCATGCAATCGACGAGATATCGATATTCGACTACGTGTGCGCGCTCTATACGGGAAGCACCATAACCAAACAGTAATGATTGCAACGAGCGCTGGCTAAGTTTTTGTAAGCTGTACATGACGGAGACGGACAATGAAGATTATAACGTTTAAAAAGTCTTAAAAAGAAAATTTACACATCACACAGCTTCGTATTTCTGTTATTTAAATAAGTACGCGGTAATTTCTGAATAAATATTATATTTATACTTTCAAATACATCATTTTATACAGAAAAGATACCTACACAAAGCGCTCGGCATCTAATAGCGGGACCAAAAACATCATGCGACGTTTACGTGATAGGTTTTTTTTATCCATATTGTGACGCCCTAAAATATGATTATGCGCGTGCGACGATTATGCGATAAAAGAGGGTAGTTACTGTTTTATATACATGTGTGTCAGGATAAAATTTTCAATCCATTGTTTTACTTAGTTATTTTGTTACAGGTAACTTCCTCATATTGCTTGCTACCTTTGCTTACAGTTGGCATCTGCATTTGACTAAATGAGCATAATAAACATCTGTAATTAATAATTTACTCAGAATTTTTTATATTGTACTTTGTTGCGAGGCAGTGTGATCTGGTTGTTATACAGCCATTCAGATATAAAAGTATTTTTCCTTAGAGATGTCTACATTAGGCCAGAATTTGTTAGTAATTGTTTTTCTTGTCAAAGTGATCATAAGATTATAAATGACAGCTTGCCAATGATTTTCGTAATGTAACTTTTTGTTGGGCCGTATTCTTTGTATAAATTTTTTTTTATGAATGGCTTTGATTCCTTTGAATATAATGAAATAATGTATTCGTATTCATTTTATATTTGCCTGTTGGGGGGGGGGGGGGGGGGGGGGCACTAACAATACATTATTTTTATGAATAATATCATAATCATACACATGTTAATTGAACTAAAACAAGTAGTATTAAATGCTACACTAGATTTTAACTTTCAGATGATGAAATGTACCTTCAATCAAGGACAAAATTTCCCTTCCCAAGTGGAAAAAAATCAAACGAGCTGTAGTTGAAGACAAGTTGTAACTAATTCTCATAATCTATTGTTCAAAAGTTATTTTTAATAAATAATGTTTTTACTTTATTTTTTTTTTATTGTATGGCACAATGGATCCTGTCCCATTAAAAATGTTAATTATTTGACCTTGGATATGCCCTTGCCTTCATTATTAGGAAATAATATGCTTTTAGATAATGATTCAAAATAAAGTTTTGTCTAAATAGCTTTAATAATGCTTAAGTTATTACTACTAGGTGTAAAATGCCTAGCTGATATAGTTTGTTAGTAGGCACACACAGACTAATAACAAGGCTGTGCATGAAGTAGTCATGAACCATTTGAGAATAAGCAACTAATATTTGAATCAATCAATTGAGACTAAACTATTAATATTGATAATTTCATAAAAAGAATCTATCATGAATCACTGATGATTTACATGTCAGGCATATAAATAACACTTTTCTTCTTCTTCTTCTTCAGATTCTTGCACAAGCTATCATCAGTCTGTTGCTGACGATGTATGGTATTATGTACATCGCTGGAGACTTCAAAGAGATACGAGCAACTGTGGACTTGGAGAATAAATCCTGGGAGACCTTGAGAAATATTCCATCCTTCTACACCTTCAACCATAGAGGAAAAGCTCTCTCGCCAAATTACGTTCCTCCTGCAGAGGAGATATTCATGTAGGTGTTTGTTTTCATTATATTACTGACTGACATGAACTGTGTGGTGCATCAAACAATGTGAAATAGCAGGGGAAAAGTGTATTTTCAATTGTGAATATAAATATAGTGTCTTAAGGCTTCGTCTTGTTTTGTTTCCTAACTTAAGACAGTATGTTTTGTGCAAACCATTTTTTAGCTGACCGTACACTTCAAGCATTATACGACCAAAATCATGACAAGTGACTGCAGGCTACCAAATAGAAAACCAAATCCATGTCGTGTTTGGCCGCATGACCTGTATTGGCTTAGTTTCTATAGACAACTTAGTTGTTGCGGCCATTGACCATCAGCGTGGTCATCTAGTGTGTGAAGTTGCTTTGACTTCAAGTATTTTTTAAATATTTGCACTTCTGTTGTTATCTTTAAAAAAGACGAGAGGCATCATACTAGTGAAACATTTTTGCAACTGATTAATAATTTATTTGAAAATTATAGGAATTAAGTAATTATTATTAGCTTTTACAAAAGTCCTTTTTTGTGCTTTAACGTTTACGAATCTTTCCACAATTTTTTCCTTTAATAGTTTGTAAAAAATCACTTTCTATGTACATTAACGACAGCGCTGCAAGTTTTTGCTGGCGGAGTGTGGAGCGCAAGTAATTTTTTTACTCTTTTAAGTGCTGAAAAAGAGCTTTCGCCACTGCAGTTGGTAACTCACATTGTCAAAAAAATTCTTAATATTATCTCCACATTCGGGAACATGCATGAAATATTAAAACTTTTTATAAACTGCAACAAACCTTTTGGGGTTCTGGCAGAAGTAGAATGCTCGGCCTCGGTGTCAGATTTTAAAAACTGCTCCAAATGGACACATTTTTCTGCAAAGGTTTCTTCTAAATCAGTGGCATATAGTTGTTTTAACTCCTTTGCTTTGCTTCTAATAAATTCACTGTCGTCTAGTTCATGCAGTTTCCATAAGAAACCAAACTTTGTGTTTACTGTATTATAAATAATTTGCCGGTTTTTAAGTGCACTTTAAGACAATCAATAGCTGCATAATAGTTATTAACGATGAAAGATCGTCTCCCTTCTAACTGAATGTGCCCTGTTTTAATTTCATCAAAATGAAATTTTGGTTTCTTTCTTCTTCTTACATCTTTTTTGTATATGGTCACTTCGCATCTCTTGATTGCCTCTGATTCAAAATTTTTGAACTTTTTTTTGTCACGCAACGTATCAAGATAAGCATGTATTGTCTCATAAAGAGTAACAACGTTAGATAAATCAACAGAAATTGCTTGTAGCTGTGCACTAACAATTTGAAACTTTATGAGCAGAGTTCCAAAAGCACAACATTATTGTAATTTCTGGAGTTTTCGTTTTTTCTAATATTGCTTTTGCTTCTATTTTGGTCTCTTTACTTTGATTTTCATCTCCGCAAATAGAGTTTAATGCTTCCAGAACTTATTTGTATGAAGTGTATAAGGCTTTGCTTGCATCTGCTCGAGTTTTTGATAGATTTTTTAGTACCGTCGATTCTTCATCCAATTTGGATAACAAAATTTGGCATCTGCTTGTAGATCCAGAAAAAAAATTGTATAGTTTTTCCAGTGTAAAAAAAGCAGCTGACTCGTCACTACTTTCCATGGCAGCCGATCCCACGAGTTGGAGAGAATGCGTTGCACAAGGAACAAAAGTAGCCAGAGGATTTACAGCTTTAATTCTTGACTGAAGACCTTTGTATTGACTAGACATATTGCTAGCATTATCATAACTTTGGCCACGATAGTCTTTAATTTCAAGTTCCAAAGTTTTATCAATTGTCGCAAGAACAAATAGCCTTCTCCATGTCTTCACCTTAATGACCGCAATTGGGTAAAAATGTGACAAAGCGTTCGACAGGTTCTCCGTCAGGCAAAATATAACGAATTATAAATGTCAACTAATTGGTGTGTCAAATATCTGGAGTAGAATCAATGCTAATTGAATAATATTTTGCTTTTTTTATTTCTCCTATAATCGAAAGTCGAACTTCGTCAGCGAGAAGTAAAATAAATTCATCGATTATAGAGGATGACAAGTACGATGGAGAACCTCTGCCTTTTTGCATAGCTGCCAACATAAACGATTTTCCCGTACAATGTACGATTTTGCGCCCTAATGTACGATTGTACTATTGGTGTAAATTATTGTACGATTTCCAAGCTTTTTCCAATTTTTGTCTCATTTGGGTGATTCGTAACAGTAAATCTATACTGATGTCATACAATTACGGTATCGAACATGCGACATGCGGTATCAAGATCGTACACAACTGAAGACGTTTAGTAGATAATAAAGAAAGCTTGTAATACTGTATTTTCGGAACTAGCATACTCCATTTGTAGTAGTTATGCCATATTTTCACTACAGCGTACCGTAATATTCACTCATTGTTCGAAAGTAACCTTGAACGCCATTGGCAGTGGAAAATTACCGTGTTTGCTACAGGCAGAAGCTACACATACGCGTACGGGAATTGTTTGTTTTCAAGCATGCGCTGAAATTCGCGGTAAAAATGGCGAGTAAACAGAAAAAGAAATCTTATAACCAAGTATTTTTAGATTGTTATAGTAAAGAAATTCCGTGGGTTAGGCGTTCAAAAACTGGCGTCAATTATGCTTTCTGTGCTTATTGCTCGTGTGAAATAAATATTTCGCACAGGGGTAGAAATGACTTGAAAGTTCACGAAGGAACAGTGAAACACACAAGGAATGCTTCACTTGGAAGTTCAACCAACATTAGTAATTTTTTTAGTGTTCAAAGTGACGATTTTAGTGTTATTCGAGCAGAATGTTATTTCACATCATTTATTCTGGAACATAACCTGCCGGTGTCAGTAGCAGATCATGCTGGACCTTTGTTGAGAAAAATGTTTCCCAGGAGCGAAGAATCTAAGAAATACAGTTGTGGATGCACCAAAACTACTGCAATAATTGCAGAAATGGCAAGTGAGCATCAAAATGTTACAGCAGGTATGTTGAAAAAAGTTCCATTTTCAATTGCTACAGATGGGAGCAACGATGATTCTAAGCTTTACCCAGTTGTAGTGACCTATTTTAGTGAGAAAGATTCTCAAATCAAAATGGATTTGCTTGAAATTGTACCGTTAGAGGGTGCTGCAACTGGGAAAAACATCGGGAAAATGTTACTCAACAGTTTAGAAAAGCATTCCATTCCTGTTAGAAATTGCATTGCCCTAGGTTCCGATAATGCATCGGTCATGATTGGCCACAAAAATGGTGTAGCCGCAGAACTTCAGCAACATAATGAAAATATTATTGTTTTGGGATGTGCATGCCATTTACTGCACTTAGCAGCAGAAAAGGGTTCCACAGGGCTTCATGTTCGTGTAGATGAAATCCTTGTTGATATTTACTACTATTTGCATAAAAGTGCTAAACGTAAAGAGCAGCTCAAGAATTTGCAAATCCTCTGTGACAAAAAATCAAAGAAATTCTTGAAACATGTCTCCACTAGGTGGCTATCCCTGGGAGAGTGTATCGGTAGGTTAATAGATTTGTGGCAACCCTTAATGTGGTTTTATAAAGAAGAAGTAGATAGTAAGCTTGAATGTCCAAAAGGTTCTTTACATTTGTACAAAATCCCTAAGAAGTTGCATGGTAAAGTGGAAGAAAGTTCTTGCAGAGCTTCAGATGAAAACAGAAATGCAGGCTTGCGTTCAGGTGAAAGTTCCTTAAAAAGAACTTCAACTTCAGATAACATTTGTTATGGCAAGAAGATCAAGCAGTCATGTGAACCAGAAGAGCAAAAAACCATTCCAATTTTGTCACGTCAAGAGAGAGTTTTCATGTTTCTCAGTGATGACCTAAATAAAGCAGTTTGTTATTTTTTGTGGCATGTTATTCCTGTTTTTGATAAGACAAATGTTATCCTGCAATCTCAAACACCTCACATACATCTTCTTAGGGGATTGTTGACAGACGTGTTAAAAGAATTGCTTGTGAAATTTGTAAAACCTCATGTCATCAAGACAACACCAGTACTTGATGTTCTGTACAATAGTGCTACTAACCAGAAGTCCGATGAAGACCTAGTTGTGGGTTGCAATGCATCAAAAGTAGTGGCTACATTAAAACAGTCTGGCAAATCTAAGTTTTACGCATCAGTTAGGAATTTCTTTAAACTCTCATGTGATTACATTATTTTGAAATTTCCCTTGAAAAATGAAATTTTAAAGCATGCTGAAGTGGTTAATGTGAAAAATATTGAGAGCTCATCATTTTCTTCAGTGAAGTATTTTGTGGACATGTTTCCTGCTGTTCTACTTGTCAAGGATGGGGAGACACGCGAAGAGGCACTAGACATTCTTCAACAACAGTTTTGTTCTTTGCAGGTGGACAATGACATCCCACTGGATTCAGTGGAGAGAATAGACAAGTTGTGGTCTTACATAGGGAAAATAGGTAGTGGTGTTGGTGGTCTTAAGTATGACAGAGTTGCTCATGCAATGCTATCAGTGTTGGTTATTCCACATAGCAATGCTGAGTGTGAGAGGGTTTTTAGCAGCATTAAAAAAAATAGGACCACTTTCAGGGCTTCAATGTCAGACAAAGTTTTAAACAATATATTGTTGGCAAAACGTACTAACAGCATTTGTTATGAACAAGACTTTGATGAAACTTTTCTCAAGAAAGCTAAATCTGCCACACATGTATCCCTGCTGCAGAAAAAATAAATAACGTATTCAAGCACCATGATATGTATCCAGTGACATGCACTTAGAATCATTAAAAAAAAGGTATGTTTCCAAAACCAAATTATTACCATATTGTTTTTTACAGTTTTTTTCGTGAACATTGTATGTGCAAAACAAAATAATTTTTGCCGCGCCTGTATTACGTATAAAAATTGCCTTTCAATGATTGTACTATAATTGTACTATTTTCTTTTGTAAATTGTACTAATTGCTTTTCTGTAAGGTTGGCAGGTATGCTTTTTGTCCAAATCTCACCAAATGCTCAGCCATGAAAGGATCAAATTTAGATATAAGCTCAATACAGCCAAGAAAATTTCCATTTAGTGCAGAGCCAATAATTTCATTTTGACTGTGAAATGGAAGCCCACGAGAAGCTAAAAACTTAATTGTTTCTATTACACGTAGTAATTCATTTCACCAATAAGTTATTTCTTCATTATATTGTTTGACTATTTGGGTATCCAATCGTTGTAAAAGTTTTCCTCTACATACATATTGTCCCAAACATTTACGATGATCCGGTGAATTGTCATGATCAGTTATTAAGTTAGAATTTTTCCAGTCATTAAATCCACTTTTGGCAAATACAGATGTTCCACCATATAATTTGCAAGGACCACAAAACACGTGACCTTTGGATTCTGAGTATACTAACCAGCTTCTCTTCACAGTTTCGCCATTAACAAGCTTTATCTCAAACATATTTTTAGATAGAAATCTTTTTTGATTTTTATACTGCCTATCTGATCTGGAAAAATCTACCGTATAAACCCACGTACCACCCGCCCCCGGGTAAGACCCGCACCCTTATTTTTAGAATGCCATTGTGGGAAAAAATTTTTTAAATTGAAAATCTGCATGGAAAAAAAAATAATTTAGTCGTGATTTCTTTTTCTTTCAAACAGTAACAAATGGTCAAGAATTACCAAAAAATTACTATGCTATTTATTACAGCCTCGGCATTTGTGTTAAAAGTGTACAGAAGGCAGGCAACTGCAATGTGGCAACATCGCGCGAGGAGAACGTGGCATCGCCACGCGCGATCGAGAACAACACGCCGTGTGTGCGCGTGACCTTGCCCAGCTCCCAGATGTTTACAGTTACGAACTTCCGTGCCCATTATCGTGTGCTGGGCAATGACCTCGTTCAAACAAATAAACGATAAAGCGCGCGAGTCCTAGCCATGCATAATAAAAACTATTTTTATTACATGCATAATTAAAAACCTTGTGCCTAAATGTAGCATATTCTACATAAAAATATAAATTAGGTTAACACAAATACTGCATTTATTTAGGCTTAAATAAAAGTGACATACAAAATCACACAGACAATAAAAATAACAAAATAATATGATGTCACAGCCGTCAGCCAAGAACGGACTTAAACTTCCTCACAGCTGTTGTCCACAGTGCTGCCAGTGTCGGAGCACTCATCATCGGAGCTCAAGCAATCGTCTTCTGTGCCGTCGAGCGCATTTGAAATGCAGCACTTTTTAAAACTCTTTATGACTAATGTTTCTGGAATCGCAGACCAGGCATTGAGAATCCACTGACACACAAGATACATGCTTGGTCGCCTTATTCTCCCGGTCGGTGTCATTTCGTGGTGTTCGCTCGCCATCCACTCGGAGTATTGCCGCTTCAGATGCATTTTAAACGGCCTATTTATACAGACGTCAAGGGGCTGCAAAACTGAAGTTAATCCTCCAGGTATTACGACCTGATCTGTTCGCCCATCTTTCAGACGATTCTTCGTTTCTTCGGTAAAATGACCGCAAAAGCTGTTCAACACCAGCATGCTTCGTAATTTCAACAAAGCACCGGGTCGTCGTTCCAGCACACATTTAATCCAGTCCACAACCATTGCATGGTCCATCCATCCCTTCTCTTGAGCCCTCACAATAATACCATTAGGGAATTTTTCATTTTTTGGGAGCGATTTCCTTTTAAAAATCACATACGGTGGTAGTTTTTTTCCGTCGGAAAGGAGTCATCATTACAGTGCACCACATTTTTTCACAGCCTCCAGTTAAGATGCGCACTGTTTTTACACCTTTTGTTTCAACTGTCGTATCTGCAGGCATTTCGAAGTACACAGGTGTTTGGTCGGCGTTTCCAATTTGTGAAAACAAATAATTGTGTTGCTTCCGCAGCTTTAACACATGCCTCTGAAATGCTATTAATTTCTCATCGTAGCTTCTCGGTAAACGCTGGCATATTGTAGTACGCCGCCTCATGGACAAACCCTTTCTTACCATGAACCTGCGTATCCAGTTCCTACTTGCTTTAAAGCCTTCACCCACGCCAAGTTCACGAGCAATTTGCAGCGCCTTTAGTGAACACATTGCCGTGCTTACAGCGTACCCGAATTGCCGTCTGTCCTGTATGTAGTCGTAGAGTTTTTCCTCTATCTCCGGAAACTACGCTACCGCACCACGGAACGCACGTCTATCGCCACTGGCCGAAAGCAGTTTGTCTTTACTTTTCCTCCAATCCTTCACACATGATTCGTCGACATAATATTTTCGCCCAGCAGCACGATTACAGATTTCTTCCGCTTCACTGATTATTTTTAATTTTTCCACAACTGTGAAAGAACGCAACTTTTTACGATTCATTACAATACTTGCAGCCAACACACGTGTAAAACCACTGGGTACTTTGCAAATTAGGATAGGACAGTGCGTGGGAGCACGCGTTTGTAACCAGCGAAGCTACAGTGTGACAACGCTGTGAGGAATGTAACCTTGACTGTCTGCCGCTTCCTTCCCATCCTTTTCCCCTACCCCTCTTGTTTATCGCAGCAACCTCCAGGCGCGCTGGCGTTATTTCGTCACCGTGCAAAAATGGCCCAAGACCCACGTAACACCCGCACCCTACTTTTTCGAACCTGATTTTTTTAAAAAAGGTGCGGGTGGTACGTGGGTTTATACGGTAATTATTTGTTGTGTTGCAGTCCTTTTTTAACAATATAATCTCGAAGTTGATGTGTTTCATTGCGCGCGGCGAGCTGTGCTGTTGCCAGCTCACTCACTCGCTCGACCACCGACCGATTCGAGTGACAAGTCAGTGTTTGTTTTACACGTGCTTTTTAAAATTTTAAAATTTATTTTTAAAATCAGGAAGTCCCAAGCTTTTTCAGTTTACAGCGCATTTAGTTTTAGTGTTTTGTCTTGGTCTAGTTGAAATATGTAGGGTAGATGCAATGATGCTAGATTAATAGTGCATGCGAAGACACGATTTCAGCGCACCCCCCGATCCTCGCACCCTAGGCTGCAGCCTAATTAGCCTAAGGGTTAATCAGGCCCTGAAACTACACACACTGCCTGGAAACCACGTAACTTATGCCACTGTTGTTTACTTTCTGATACTCTGTACAAGAAGGAACCACACTATTAACAGATGTCTGCATAAAAATGCTGATCAAAGTAAAGATATCAATATTTTATTTTTAGAGAATGTGTTTTTCCTCATTTGGAGACATCTTACAAATTTTAAAAACACTTGTGTCAAGATGAGTGTCAAGTCAGTGAAAAGAGTAATATGCTTTTCTATAAACCTTCAACTATATTTTACTTTAGTTAAAATAATTTTTTGTATTGATTTGCCTATGTGTTTGGCATCATGTAAATGTTATGATATTATATACAGGAGAAGGTACTATGAATTAACTGACTGTAAATTACATTTTCATTAGTTTTATTTATTTGAATGTAATATTAGAATGATGGACTATATTTTATAAGTTCTGAAGTTCAATATGATGACTGAAAAAACCTGTAATATGTTAATTGCCAGGTTTGATGTTTTTCAAATATCTTGCATGATCTATAAGTGAAAACAATAACTATAAGAGATTAGGTATACAATGCCATTTAATTGATTTATTTTATTTTTAAGTTTATTAGTTTTTTTTTTAAATATTTCTTCACTAATGGACAATGATCTTAAAAAGTTATTTTTTGTAAGGCAGTGGTATTAAACTTTTTATACCAAGCTTAAGTACTGTATTTACTTAAATAAGCTTTGTACCATAAAAATAAGCCTCACAACAAAAATTTAAAAACAGAACTATGAACATATTTCAAGTGTGTATAAAATGTTTACACAAGACTTAGATAACTGTTTAAAATTATATAATGTCTTCAAGGTTTTCTGTCACTAATAGCATTCTCTGTACCAGTGTTGACATCTGCCAGTTTTTTCCCCCCATCACTTTTTTTTATCTTGTCACAAGCGCATTGTTACTTAAATGTGTTAATTTCTCGTAAAAAACTTTATGTAAATACACATCTGTAATTACATCAAGCAGTAAATATTTTATCTATGCATTAATGTAATTAATAACATGGTTACCGTGATGCAATGACCATGTCATGAATGTAAAATGGCTACTGACCACAACAGTTTTTTTAACATTGGTCAAGGGCCATTAACATCTCTGCCACGAATGACAAAAATGAATCCTATGTTACAAAGATTTTATAAATAAAACTAACTGGAGCACCCCTGCTTCTCTACGGCAGTCTACGGGCTGAACACACTTGCACTGCTCATTATACAAGCCTCTCCTTGTGGGTGCGCCACTGTCGTTGCAAAAGCTGTTCCATGGATATGCAGAAGGCATCAACAATGTAAAAGCCCATAGCCATGGAAACTAAGAATGCATAATAAACAAAATTTGTAATTTCATCAAATCTCTCTAATCAAGGAAATAACCAAAAATGGATTCATTCAGTTGCTTCTTTTATTCTAATGATTCTGTCGAGCCACATTCAGATATTTTTAGAACTTCACATGTAATTAACCACTTAACATTCCCCTGTGCTGTAACTTGGCCGCAGCCATGCTGGAGTCCAGGTAAACGTGTAATGGATTGTACACATGACCTGTAATGCAAATATAATTAAGTAAATTTGTGTTCTGCTTTGATAAAGTAGCAGAGACTGTTTTCCAACGAGAGATATCTCTTGTTATCGCCACCTATTTGTTTACTATACTTGATAGGTACTAGCTGTGACTTGATCCTGTGGTTCTCCAGAGATCCTTATTGGTTTTCTCCCCTAATTTGTTTCCATTTCAAGTGAAAACCAATGAGGGTGAAAAACAGTCTTGGCCCCGACTATAATGTACTGACATTACACACATTTTTGTTTCTAAACAGCCTTGGCTACAGCTAGTATCAAGTAAACAACTCGGCGGTCAACAGGGTCAAGGATATCTTTAGTTGAAAACAGTCTCGGCCAACCTAAAGCACAACACATATTAAGGTCACTATATTTATATTAAAGGTAATATTAACAATTTTACACCATCCCTCAATCCAAAAAGTAACATTTTTTGCATATGGCTGAAATATTATTATTCCATGTTTACCAGGACTCAAGCATGACAGCAGGCGAGTTACTGCACAGGCAAACATGAAATTATTAATTACATGCGAAGTTCTTGAAATTATCTAAATGCAATTTTTTGAAGTTATACTTCTTTAGGCGCGTTATGAAAAAATGATGGGAGTGAAATTTTAAGATGTGTAACACAAAATTAACAGGTTGAAGCTGCCCGCTAAACCACTCATTAAGTCTCGAAAAAAAGCTACCAACAAAATAGAAATAGAACCTCTATTAGTCGCACATGTTGGCATGCTCGTTGCCTCTGATCACTGTTTTCATATTTATAATATTTATCCACATGTTTCTAGTTTCTACATTCACAACACGTGATTTAGTTTCATACAAGTGTGAATTATATATGTGCTAATAAATTATATTCAGTAGTGATTTAAATTGAATATTTTGATTAATATTATTTACTATTCGTAAATATTAGTAAATAAATTTGTGCTTATATACTTTTTCAAGTGCTCCAATATAATTGAGGTTAACTATCTGTATGTATTATTTATTATAAAAATTAAAATATTATTTAATATAATTAATATTAAATATTATTAGATTATTGCTAAATATTTATTATTGGTTATTTAATATTTACAAAATAAAGAAATAAATTTAATAAAACATTTAATAAAACATTTGTGATAAAAATTAAAATTGAACATTGAATTAAAATATTAATTTTTAATATTTATTATTAAATTGAATAAATAATAAATACTTATAAAAATAAATGAACAAATTTAATGAAAACTTTTTGATAAAAATGAAAAGTGAATATTAAATTAAGAAAATAATAAATATTTAAAAAATGAATAAACTTAAATTACATTTTTGAATTTATTATTAAATTTATTTATTTTCTTTTAAAATATTAAATAATCAATAACAAATATTTAAAATTAAGAATCTTATTATATTTAGCACAAATTATGTAATGTATTTATTATTCTCTAAATTTTATTTATTTAATTTTTCAAATTTAAACTGAACTTTATTGACTGTGTTGACTTTCTTTTTCCAGCCCTTTTATTATTTTATTGTAATTAATTATTTGCATGCAATTAAAAACTATTTTTTAATGATGCCAAAGAAGTATAACTTCTCACGCGCGTACATTTTTTTTCTTCCATTCATGTGTGTGTGACAATGTGCTTTCTTTCCGTAGCACTTCATTTCCTGATGATTTTATGATTGTTCCGCAACCTTAATGACCACAACCACAAATATTCAGTAATCATTATCTTTCTCACAAACCACTTACAAAATGTTGGTTGTCAATTACAGCAACAGTAAGTTAACCAATCATGGAGTTTGATGTAACTTGTGCTATGCAGCGTAAGTATCGAATAAGCCACACGCCTTGTTTTTTCTACTCATTTTATGAAAAATTGTCACATTTTATTTAGGTAAATACATTATTGTTGATTGCATTTTTTTATCGTCACCATAATCTATTTTTCACATTTTTAGTACAGAAAAACCCTGTTAAGAAGTTTTTAAAGTCATTATGTCTAGAGATCAAGTTCAAAATTTAAACTTTTTAAGCAAACCTTTTTAGTGGGCACTTAATGAAAGGACTTCATAGCAGTTGTTTCCGTTATTTTTGCAAGATTACTAAGTAACTTAAATGAAACACATTTTACATTTTTTGGCAGTATCAATTTTTGTGTCGAACATGCATCATGGTGGAATCAACAAATACTTTGCTGTATATTGCAGTCACCATCAGGGTTGACAACTAGGTACCAAGAGCTCAAATTGCGAGTTGGCTTTTGTAGCTCTTCCTTGACAGCCAATGAGGCCTCATTGAATTGTCCAATGTGGTACCAGTTACTATGAGGACTGTGCAAAGGCCCATCCAAGACCCAAACACAAAGCCACCAAAACATCTACACCTGTACACTACACAGCTGTGGTGTGATTGGGAACACATATTTTCTTATATAAGACTTGGAAAACAACAAAGGTTGTGGAGATTACAGCAGAAAGAAGTAAAAACATACTTTTATTTTCCCGCTAAAACCTACTATTCATGATGATGTGGTAGTATGTACTGTAACACTGGAGTAACAGAAACTGTTCAGCATTGTATCCTACGTATGTCAGTTGGTGGTTTGAAGCGAATAAAATCTTAGTTATGTATTTGCATACGTATGAAATAGTGTGAACTTTTATTTGTGTAAGGAAAACAAACCTATTAAAAATGAAGTGGAACATAATAATTGAAGTTAAGAACTGTTACTATGTTTTTTGTAATCATCCACAGCAGTAGGTGTTCCAGTAAAGTTTGAACACATGTTCATAATCAGGCCACTGGCTCAGAGCATGTTTGCCAATACCCACTCTATGTTTTAGAAATGTAAGCACAACTAAAATAATGATGGGCATTGTAATTTATAACTTTAGAATAAATACAGTAGAGCTTCATTATAAAGAACACGAAGGGACCAAAATTATGGCAGTTTGTTATAATGAAGTTCTTTATACCGAAATCACAATGATTGCCTGTTTTGGGGTTTTGAACATAACTCGATCTTGTTAAAAAACAAAGTAGAAAATCTAATACCAATATGAGTGGTACAAGCATCAATTACTTTAACAGCTATACTTTGGGATCAAGATACATACTACATACATACATACATACTAGTATGTATATGTACAATACAGAAATACGTAGGTAAGTTGTTTGCCAAAGCAGTAAGACAAGCTGTTTGCAAAATTGCTGTAATAAATCAAAAATATAAAATTTAAAAGTTAGGAATTTTTTTTTACATTTTATTGTCTTCCAAACTGGATCACTGGGTGAGAATTGTGGATAATGTTGATTTGGAGATACCTAACTTTTTAGCCACATCAGTCTTTTTATTTTCCTTATCTACTGCTTTTAACATTTCAAGTCGTTTCCTAGAAGACATGTTCAGTAGTACGGTTTTTTAAACTATAAAAACAAATGCACCCTACACATGTAAAAATAAGTTATACATGTAGTATAGCCACGTTTCTGGGAAGCCTACAACTCACGTAGTTTCGGTTCTCTGCAAGAATTTGCGAAGATTTCCGAAGTTTTGCGTTTTGGTATTAACGCCACTTCAGCCGCTAAATCAGAAGATCAAGCATGTTGTGACTAACCTAACACAACCCTTCGATTTTTTAAATTTCAATTTTTGAGAGAAATCCGAAGTTGCACGAACGTGCTAGGGAACCGAAACTATGTGAGTTGTAGGCACGGTCTAAGAAGGGGAGGTCTGGACACTCCCCAACCTGGCCAGCATGCAAAAGTGGCACACCTAATGTCTCCGTAGTTCCGCTCCGCTCCACCATCTGACGTGTAGCGCTGGTTGTTCTGCGGTGGTATTTTAAGCTTTGTTGCATAGAAAAGTAAAGGTTGTTATGAACAACTCAACATAATAATCATTTAAATTTTCATTTAAATGTTTAAAATGCATTAATCTCCAGATATCGATACAGTATTAAATTGGATGTGTTTATTTTTTATAAGTTTGGGAATTATTTCATAAATTAGGTCAATTAGGTTACGAAGTATAGTTTCCACATTGGCATTGGCGGGAACTTCATTGTGAGCAAGGAGCATTGATTGTTAGTAAAGAGAATAAGCGTATATTATTTTAATTGTGAAAATGCCTAACCTTTGTGTTGCACCTGGGTGCAAAACAAATTATCAGGCAAAGTCGGACGAGAAAGTTGCAATATTCCGAGTTCCCAATGATGACAATGTTAGGCAATTGTGGCAGAAAGCAATTCCATGAGACAAGTTTGTACTTAAAAGATCCCATTATGTATGTGAAAAACATTTTATGGAAGACGACATTCTCACAAAAAAAGGAACACAAAGATCAGTTCGGAAACGTCATTGGAATAGTAAGTTAATTTTTATTATTTGTATGAATGTAGTCTAAAGATTACTTATTTTTGTATAGGCCCAACTTTTTTAAAAATGGAATGTATGATGTCGAATTTTATTAATGACCAGCACAACCCTGATAATACCTGTTTGTAAGTAGTTTGACAATACACCATTTTTTATTAAAATACAAAATTTGCAAAACGAGTGCGATCTCTTTCTTAAAAAAATTATAAAAATCCCAAAATACTTTTATTCAGTGCTTTAAACTTTCCTTTGTTATCTTAAAAGGCGCAGATACGGAATTCAAACTCGTTTAGGAGTAATAGCAGTTTGTTATTTACATTACAATACCTGTGCATTCATGCGGCTATCAAAATTATTTTTGCTTGCTGTGTATGTGCGTCTTGTTTGTTTTCGACAACTTATAAAAACGTATATATTTTTTATTTGGATATTGTAAGGCAATGTAAATAAAAAAAAATTAAAAAAATACGTCCCTACTATGCACCCAAGCTGAAGCGTCAACACTTGACATGAGACACGAAACATTGACGATGGCACTTATTTGTGTAGCAAATAATGTATTGTAAATGCAGGTTTGGTATTGTTATTCCAATACGTAAATCAGCCAAGTTATGTAATTTGATTCAGCCTTTAATTTTAAATGTTAAAATATAGTGTAATTATATTAAAATTCATTGCAGTGCATCAAATACTGTCATAACTCTCTACGTTTGTAATTATGGAGTATAGGGCCACCATGGAAATAAAAAAAGTAAAAACAAAACTTATTTTACTTCCTTACATGATTCCTGATCATTCTGCAAAACGGCATTGCGATATTTCCAGTAATTTGCATAAAAATTACCTTTTTAAACGAGTGTATTTTTAAAAGTTTTATAGACATTAACAAATTAGGTTGCGGAAATGTGGCCCTATGCCCGATTATCACGTTACTGTGCGTCCTCCGGCGATGATTTTAAACTATCGTTGTATCGTATATTATTTACCTCTTGTTTGTTTTTTACGAGAATTGACAAAATCATCATAACGCCTAATGATATATTTCCACCGCAAGACACCTAGCGCTAGAGTTGAATAGCGGACGTCGAACGAACTATGGAGACAGTAAGTGGTCACTTTTATCTGGCGAGTGTCCAGACCTCCCCTTCTTAGCCCGTGGTTGTAGGCTACCGCACGTTTCTCAAACAATAAACAAGAAAACGACCAGAGATGTGTGTGTAGCAATACTTTATGATGTAGCACTTCGCATCGGTTAAACACGTCGTGCGAGCATAGAACAAAGAGTAATGTCAGTGAACACCACAATGCAGCGCTTTAGTCGCTACACTAGTTTTGTGCATTAATTTCAACACTAGTCCATTGCAGTCATCTATGGCGCGTATTAAAATAAATAAGATGGCAGTTTGTGGGTGAATGGCGACGATTTTATCCATTTGTCGTTTACCGTGCCGGGCAGAAAAGTGTTCGTTCAAATGAATATTTATAGAATATTTAAAAAAATTGAACGAGAAAATTCGTACTAGTGAAATTTTTTTACGTTATGTTATATGGACGTCTGACGGGACCAAAGGCATAGTTCGTAGTAATGAATTGTTCGCTCTAATGAAGTTCGTTAAAACGGTGTTCTACTGTAGTATTCAAAAAAATCACAAGTACAGAAGTTAAAATTATGTTAAGTTAATGGTGGCCTGGCAATGCTAATGTAGGAGTTTTATGTACCTGAGAAAAATGATTAGTTTCTAGACCACAAATAGTGGCTGTCTTGGCACAGTGCACAGAAAAAAACATCTATAAGTTTGTCTGCCGGTCGCGGCTCCCGAGGATTATGTTCTTCGAGGCAGGTCACTGCCATTAGAAAATTAATTATGTTGGAACGTGAAAGAAGTATAGGCCTCTGTGGCAGAGCTTTGAGATGGCTAGAGGCCGGGGTATTTTGCTAGGCCATGGTGAGGTTCCTCGTAACTTGCAGTGCTCGCTCTGGGACAATATGCTGCGAGGGCTCGCGTACGCCCTGGTGTCCGCGTCCCTTTAAAACTGAGCGAAGTGGGCCCGAAGTGGACCCGGGTCACCTCTTCGCGGGATACTGTGAAGCGCATGGTGATTGGTTATCCTCAACAAGATATCTGCCTAGTACGAAAAACATAAACAATTGGGCAATGGTGAGGCCGCTACTGTGTATTGAAGAGGCAGAGAATGTGAGGTGACAGGCGAATAGATGCGAAAGAAAGAAGGCATCAGTTTGCACATTTATTTTTGGATTGATTTCTTTGAAACAATATGTTTGCGGGAAGCCGCTAGACCAGAGGTAAAGTGTCTGACAACCCTGAACGGTGGATCAATTGCTTGGCTTCTATGAAACCAATATTTGTAAGTATGCAATTTTATTGGACCTGTTATCTGTCACATTGTAACTAAGATCTGGGTTGGTAGGATAATGAATTTGCTACGGGGAAAATAATTCTGCTGGAAATAGGAGAGGATATGGTATTTTTTTAAGTCTTAGAAACATTTTTGAAATTTTTAAGGAAATAGTATACTAAATACTAAGTATGTTCCGAGTGATAGTGCAAGGATAGGGACAGAAAATGTTCGTGAAATACGTTCAATTTTACAATAATCACATAATTTTTTGAAAATGTGGTGGCAATGTAATTTTTGCATCAAAATTCATTTGGGAAAGAAAAAAAAAAAACAAGATTCAACAAGTGCCCTCAAGTCCAGCACACTTATTAATGTAAATATGTTTTCAAGATGCGACATCTTGATTGCTACATATGAATGCAACTAGTAAGCTATTCCAGTCTGAAAATTTGCTAGTTTGACAGTGACTATAGATTTTTACATCATTTCAGCTACCATGGCTGGCTATTTTTCCATGGTAGAGAGACAAGGAATTACGAACACTTATGTTATTTTTGCAGTCTCAATTGGTACAGAGTTGTTGTGAAATGCTCCCTAAGGTAAATCTAAACCAATCACAAACCAATCGCATCTGAACAGTCGAATCACATTTGAGACAACAGTCAATCAATGAGTGATTAAAACTGGACACAGCAGTAGACTTATTTTTTTCTCCCCAAAAACCAGTAGGCCTACATAAGATGATGAGTAATACCGTATATACCCGAATCTAAGACGACCCCCAAATTACAGCCTCATGTTTTCAGGAAAAAAAAAATTATTGTATTAAACACATATTAGATATAAAATTGAAAATATGAATGTTACAAAGGATTTCAACCACCATTTTTTCCCCCCCATAATCTTGAAGTTTTTGTCATAGAATTCTCTTTCCCTTTTTGTAAAACAGCTTGCAGACGTACCTCTAGTTTCCAGGTGTTCGGCCATTTTCACATAATAATTTGTGTTTAAAATGTAAATAACATAACTTGCGGAACCGTTCAACTGAAAAAAAAAATCGCAGCAAGGAAGTACTGTATAACCTACATTAATGTTTTTGTACAAGAAACTAGTCGATAAGATGGGCACCATCGTGTGCTATAGAACATTCCAAAAACATCGGTCGTAGCATGTGCAGCCAGTAACTACTGCACAACCTGAAAAAATTGACCCAAAATAGGTATGTTTACCTAAAATTCAGTGTATCTGAATCTAAGGCGACCCCTTTGTTTTGAATTATAAATTATGGTAAAAAATGTCTTAGATTCGGGTATATACAGTAATTACAAATTTGTAAGTAAATGATTAAGTCAGCATTTTCAACTGTGGACACAATTTATTTTGCTACCATTTTGCAAAAGCAGAAGAAAAAAATGCTTTGTTTTCATATTGCTGAATAAAGTGTACTTTTTAATCATGCTTGTGAAAGAATTTACTCCACTGTTGATAGTTTTGAGTTTGAGTGCTGTGAGAATATTTGTCAGTGAAAGTTTATGTTATTACAATGCTACGGCTGCCATATTGGAAAAATTGTACAATCTTTTCAACAATAGACTTCAAGCAGTCTTCATGTTTAATTCACAATTATTCTTACACCATTTCCTTATAACTTTATTCAACAAAGATTTTTTAAAAACATCACATGAGATAAAGTAGCATATTAACATATTTTAGGCAACAATATAATGTACATTATCAAAATAATTTTTTAAGTACCAATGATATACAAATGTTATCACAGTAGTAAAGGAAAACTTGAAAATATAAATAACATATACAAGGGGTACAAAACAGGGAATGATAAATACCAATATACTGTCATCAAGCTAATTAACCGCACCAGAACTACTAGGCATCAGTAACATTTTTTTTTTTCCATCAGTTCAACAACCTTCTTCCATACATTATGTAAAGTAGCTTCTTTTAGACTAGATAATATTTAAATATAACACAAAACATAAATCAAGCCTTCCTCACTGTAAAAAAAAAAATTACAAAAACTAAAATTTCATAGGCATAGAAAGACTGGCCAATTTTAATAGTGAAGTAACATTGTTTCTCAAGTTAAGTCTTAGAAAATGCATTGATTGGCTATATGTTACAGAATTATCATATGATTTTTTTTTTGCCATTACAATAGCAGTTTACAATTAATTTCAGACAAAATTATACCTACCTCGATCAGTCAGCTCATACATATATTTAAGTTAACGCTGCAGTATCAAGCTACTGATCATTCTATAGCACTAAGGAATGAATTTTGGTTGCTGTATGATACAGTCAAATAATAAAATACTATACAGAATGAAGGCATGTGCTGGAATAAGTAAGTGCACGCGAAACAGATCTGATACTCTTCTCATCCAGTTCTCTTCAATACAGTTTCTTCAGTTGTTCATAGGTAACAAAAAAAATTATATTCCATGGGCCCATACGAAACCATGTAGGGATGAAACCCTTGTACAGTGCTAGAATTCCTTCATTCTTCACTGTCTGCAACAGAGAATATTAAGTGCCAACTACATTACTGTAAATATGTCGCTTCAATAGAGAAGTAAAATTACTGGCTCAGAAAATTAGTATGACAGGTAACTTCATCAAAATGGATGCATAGGTCAACTTCTGCAAAATTGTATTTCTTGCCCAATTATAAAAAATCTTGTTGAACTATTTTACTCAGTGTTCAGAATTGAGGCTTGCACATCAGCAACAGTTCAGCCATTAGGTTTAGTGATTAGATGTCCAAAAAGTCTTGAGTTAAATTACCAGCAAGTTGGGTATTTTTCAATCCTGGAGAATTTCACTGTTGAGTATTGTGTTGTCCCTTATTTCCATTATACATAACATATTGGCAACCATCACAGTATTACCTTGCCATGAAAACCTCGGCAGCACCAAGCTCTGAATCGTAATTATGGAATAAATTTTTTTTTTTTGTTAACTGAGCTCTTAAATCTCTGACAGCAAAGTCACTTAAACAGAACAGGGTGGTCACCTGATTGGAGGAAAATAGGGAAACCTGTAACTAGCCGGAAAGTTTTTGGTGCCTTTTGGTGCTGGGAAAACTGTGAGAAACCCGTCAATTATTGAAAGCCAACAGGAATTATTTGTTTGTCTAGCAAGTTGAAAAGAGCTTAGTTGAAAACCTGCTTATCATGCCTATAAACTGTCACTATTACCATTTTTGAGCACCTTTTACTGGTGAACCTCTGCAGCAGATGTGAGCAATGTGACATGTGACACGTGTTACGATGGGCTGTAGGCGATTAGCCGGAGGGGGAAGAAATCACTACTTGTTTCTTTTAGTTCTTCCCCCTTTCTTATTTTACTTCTACATCTGAAGATTTTAACCGGCAGTAATAACAAACTGAAGCCAGGACCTAAAACTATTACTTTGAATAATAATAATAAAAAATATAATGATCATGGAAGACTATAAAAGCAATGGTGCCATAATTTATTTTTTCGCTAAGTGAATTAATAATTAGGTTTTTAAGGGCTTCCTTAACTATAATGTCATAAGTATCACTGTTTATTAAGATTTTCCATTACAATTAGTTATATATACATTTGTTCTCCAGCTGGAATTTATTTTTTTTAGGAATAGTATAAAATAAATGACGTAAAAGTAGAGAGGTACTTTTACAACTCAAAATACATGTGCATATTACTGTGACTGAAAGGTTGTTTTTACTATGAGGAATTTAAAGCCAAGAACATGTTTTTATAGCACTCAACTAACAAATACTGGTGAGATTTTTTACTGTTTATGTTAATTATTATTTTAATATATAAACTGTTTTTATCCCTGGCAGCTGCTTAAGTAATTTTAGTTGTGCCCTGATGGTTTGCTATATTATTCATACCAATGCTGTTTTTTTCCTAAAAACTTGCTGTTGCTTGCTACTGTCATAGTTTAAAAAACATACAAGAGCTACTAAGTTATGTAAAAAAACACACTTATATCACAGAAGTATAATAGTCTTACAGGAATACTTTCTATTTTAATAATATTAAGTAGATGGTATTTAATATTAAATGGTTAGTTTGGTTTCAGCTTTATGCAACCAAAATCATTAGCTAAGTTAAATATATTTTATTTAATTTCTTAGAAAACCTTAAGTATCCAGGAAAAAACCTGGAATTTGGTTCCGCCAATAGAGTGGCTACCCTGCAGAAGAAAAAAATTTAAAATCCAGGAAATGGGAGACCCAAATCAGTCGTGGCCTCTAGCAAAGAACCATCACAGCAATTGCCTTGAGTAATTTCAGACTTTAAAATCATGACTACTAAGATTCAAACCAGGGCTCCCAGAATATGAATGTGCTACCACCATGTGATGAAATGTGGTAACTAACAAGGGCAAATGCAAGAGCAGGAGGGAAAGAAGAAGATGGGGGAAAAAAAAAATTGATGGGATTATGCAAGTAAGGTGCTGTAGTTAGAAATGTTGTAACTTGATTCTCACAAACTATTGATATTTTTTTTTTAAACAAAATGTTCTCTCTGTTGTTATTGTGCATTATTGTCTGACACCATGAAAAAGTTTGAATTTCAAAAAATGTCTTACCCTCTGATTCCAGTTGGTAACTAAGCTACTATTCTTAATATCCACTAATTATTGCTGCTGACAGGTGGTGACTTGCAACAAAGCCAGCATGCAAGTAGGGTTCTGCGAATATTCGAAATTTCCGAATTCGAGTTCGAACTTTTTGATATTCGATTCGTAAATTCGAATCGAATTCATTTTACAATAATTCGACTTGCAAAATCTGGCCGGGATACACTAATATAAGACATACCCCCCTCCCCCTCAAGTTTTAAAGAAACGTAAATGGACGATCACATCCACTTTCAAAAATTATACAGCGAAACCCCTTATTTAAGTTACCGTTATTTACGTTTTCCCGTTATTTGAACCTTTTTATTTCTGTCCCGTTTTAACCTCATTTGATGTAATGTAATAAATTCCCTTTGTTTACAACGCGCCTTTTGCTTTACGCAGTTTACGCCGTTCGTTCTGATAAAACTGCTTACTAACTTAATTAATCCTATTAAAAGTAATCTGATTGTAAATCGTGTTTTAAAGACTTTTTAAAAGTTATAAACTTCATCTTTAAGTCTTTAACGTCTCGGGAGTCGCTTTATACCGCTTATAAAAACGTAAGCAGCGCCAGTTTGGTTGTGTTGATTCCTGTATTACCGTATAGATCGCGCGCACGTAGTCGAAGATTGATATCGATAGCTCGCAGACTGCATGCACGCGCGCACTCTGTCAGCAACAGAGTTAACCCGCACGATCGTTATGCATTTAGTTACAAATTACGTTCTTGTTAAGGGTTTATTTTTTTTACGTTGAATAAAATGGTTTTATTGCATCACTCATTAATTTAAATTATTTGGTGTGCTTTCGCAAAGTCTACTTTTTAAATAAACGTACTTTCAATGAATAGGTTTTGTTTTTATAGATTTTTTTTTTTTTTTTGCAAAATAGTAGCACCAACGGTCTCGCCCCTAATTTTCAAACTTGATTTTAGAATAAAATGAGCGATGCTTAAGCGATAAAAACGGTAGGTAATTTGTTATTTTTCTTTTGTACAACTTCCTTATGCTGTGATATTTTTATTAATATTTTTATCCTTGAAAGTCAAACATGCTAAATATGGTAAGCTGTGATACTTTTTATGGTATTCCCTTTATTTACACTTTCCCGCTTTTTAATTTTTTTCTTCTTTGACCCAATGAAAAGTGAAAATAAGGGTGCGGTTACACGGGAGTCTGAACTACTTCAGGTGAACATGTTCAGCTGTTGAGTGGGGTTACACACAGTATGAACATGTTTCGTTCGAGGCCATTTCCCATTTAACTTAAACAGGTTGGCAAAGTAGTTCAGATTGACATATCTTCTACATTAGCCTCTGATTGGCTGTTTAGAATATAAACAGTCCTTTGCAGAAATTCAAGATGGAAAGTGTTCCTGGCACAATTTTGAGTAATATTTTACTGAATGCAATAAAAAATATCAACAGGTAATTATATATATAATTTTTTTAATTGATCCTGACCTTAATTTTCTTAAAACTGAGATACGTACTCTCGCTCAAAAAATAATAAAAAATAAGTTTAAGAATTTTTACTGTGCATGTTGTTTGAATTCCCGATTTATAAAAAAAATATTGAGCAATATGAAAACACATTCCATTTCTGCTTATAATACTGTATAAACAAGTGAGAAAATCCTGCGTTTTCTGGATACAAAATAGAGAAGATCAACAACAGTCATTCGTTCACAGTAGACAATCGGTTTTAGAGCTGAACACACTTTTCAGCAACTACCGTGTAACCGTACACTTTCGCGTTTGTAAACGTGTTTACTTAAACATGTTCACCTGAAGTAGTTCAGGGTCCCTTGTAACCGCGCCCTAAGTTTTACTATAAATAATGTGTGTAGCCATGATCCACTTTTTAAAATAACCAAATAAAACTGTCAAACGTTCAAACACACTAATGATTGCCAGTCTGTAAATTTACAAAAAACAGTAATTAGTATGATTTTCAGAGAATAACGGACATTTAAATTATTGATACGGTACTTACAAGTTTTTCAAAGGTGATAGGCCTATGTTAAAAAATTTTTAATTATCAATGTTATTTTAATAATAATTATTCTCAATCTCAAATTCGATTCGAAAAAAATTCGAAACTCGTGAATTTTTTTGAGATTCGATTCGAATTCGATTCGAACTAAAAAATCACAATTCGCAGATGTCTACATGCAAGCGCACACGCTCACACACACACCAAACACACCACACAAATTAGAGATGTCTGAAGCACTGACCTGTAGAAGACAATCCATGCTGCCTGTGTAAATGTGCAAGGAAGAAGACCCGACAGCAGTCGTCTTCAACTTCCTCTGGTTCATCAGCCTTGTCTGCAGGGGAAGGGAAGGGGGCACCAATTAATTAAACTATTTATTTCCAACAGAAAAATCTTATAACAAGCAGTACTATATGTAATTCTCTGCTAGACTAAACTAGAACTTAAGAAACTAATAAACAAAGTATCATCAAAATCAGTTTAGAAGTCTTCGAGTGATGCTGGAACAGAAACCTACCAGACAAAATTCCTCAACAGTTTTATTATAAGTATAGATTTTAGAGTTTTGTATTAGTCTAACTTAACACATGTTATAAATATTGCAAGAATTCTCAACAGCTATACTTACCCTGATGACATCTATAGGCGTAGATGCTATGGCACTGCCTAGACTTGCAATAAAGCTGGAACTATCATCAGAAATATATCAAACAGGTACATAATTAAACTAAATACATGTTAAAGTACACTTAAAAAAATACTGAAAGTAATTTAGCTTAAACCATTCATACCATCAATTGTCACAGTTTTTACTAGGGTATCTGATGCATTTAATTTGCTGCAAGTGACATTATTGTCAACCCAAACTATACAACTCTCAACAAAGTACTCTGAAAAATTAAGGTTTGAGTCTGAGTTTATTCCCCCCCCCCCCCCCCCCTTACCCACTATTTGAAATAATGCACTATTGGACTGCTATAACTACCATACCATATACTCATTTAAAGTCACCATTATTATCTTCTTTTTTTAAAAAATTTGAGCAGTTTTAAATATGTATTTACTTAGTTTCTTTTTTGCCTTCGTATAGGCTCTGCTGAATTGAATTGTTATACCACATTGACCTTGACATGACAGTGAAGCAAAAGTTAAAACAATAATAATTAATGTTGGGTCAGTTCTGATTCTGTAATCAGCAGATTACATTTATTGTAATGAGATAGCAAAATTAAGAATTCAAATGTTCAGTTAGAATCTGGTCAGTTCTTTCTCCACAACAATTTGCAGAAATTGTGAGTTTCTTAATATTTTATAAGACCATCAATGTCGATCCTTTGATACTTAAAATTGACCAAAGGCGGTGTAAGCTAAGGCAAAAATGGTGCAAAAATATTTAAGGTTATTTCTATAATTTATCAAATGTTCATTTTTGTCTTTTATTCCCTTAAAAATTGTATTCTATGCAGTATGAATTCAAACTTAAGAATTTTTGATAGTTCTGAAGAGAAAATCTCAATCTCAAGCTATATATAAAATTTTTTTTTTTGTTCTTGCATTTTTCCCCCAATCATTAGTATTTTAGTATTCTAAATATAGCTAACCAAACAATGGTAACCCACTTGAAGTATCACAGCATCATTTTAACCCTCTTGGAAACACATGTTTGGGAAATTAAAAAAAGCAGTTTTATTATTTTCATTCAGAAAAGAAGCTCTTCAGAGTTACAGATTAAATATACACCTGGTCATCTCTATGACTTTTATAAAATAGGGTATTTGACAGGTTTTAGGTAAATGTATAAAATTGTTTATTATGACATAATACCTAAGCAATTTGATTAATTCTTTGTGAAGTTATCTATTTTCTATGAAAAGCACCATCAACGTTTAAATGAATAAAAAAGCCGCCAAAACGGTGAGACGCCATGTTTGCAGGTCACCTGATGTCATGACGTCACATGCTTGTAAACAAACTGTCAGCTTTCACCCTTTCACGTCGCAATGCGGCTAGTGAGAACTTTGATATTCTTACTGTTATGTGAAATGGCTTACAAATGGTGCGTAGTGCCACAATGCACTAACACGTCCGTTAAAACACCGGATAAAATATTTGTGAACATTCCGAAGAACTGCGAGATTCGTAAAAAGTGGTTAATGCTCACTCGCAGGGACCCGAAAGGTATAGCAGCAAGTACTAATGCTTTCATGTGTTCCGTATCACGTATCCAGGTTTATCCCTTACTCCTAGTGGCATGATCCTATAATTATTGATCCTGTTGTACATGATGCTTGCTGTTTAAATTAAGTACGTGGAAATATACTGCATAAAGCAAAAACTTGTGATCTACCAATGAATTATGATCTTGATTTGAATAAAAAGTAAAATATATCGTGCATTCAACTTACGACCATAAGTCATTATTTTACCACAAATTTTGATTATGTCCAGAATCTTTCGACGTAGGTACAAAAACAGAAAAAAAATGTACCACAGTAACAAAAATGTACAGGATCATGCCATCCATAGCAAGAGACCAATTTGGATACGCGATACGGAACTCTTACCTATTAAAGTAATGTTGACATAACTGTGGTTCACAAAACGATAATTTGGTGAATAATTTTATATCTGTATACATTGAAATACATACTTCATTTCATTTTTATTCACTTTAAATTAGTTCTAACGGGAGCCCGACTTTTGTTATTGAATGGTCAATCCAATCAATCTGTCAACATTATATAAAATTTTTACAATAATAAAACGTTTTTAGGCTTTTCTAATTTACTTAATTATTTAAAAGTATATTTTAATCATTTATAATAACACTTACAATGCTACTTTCACGTTCTTTAATTCTGCAGCATAAAAATCGGGATTGTTTTTAAAAAATAGTCCAACCATTATTGCGTCTATTCTCGGGAGGTTTCCACTGTCAGCTTTAATGAAGTTGGTCTCCATCGCATTTTTTCTAATAATTACAATAATTTATTACTTTTAGTCAGCATTAAATAAGAATACTAGTTAATATGACGAAAAAACCTTGAAGAAAAAACCGATGCACCGTACAAAACAACGACTGGCATTTACTGTTTACAAGCAGGTTACGTCATGCCAGATTCAGCCAATCCCGTGCGTTTTCAATCACGTGGTCAAACATGAGAATTTAATTATTTTATTAATGATTTCTTATAATAATCATATATATTTCTGAATAATGCGTTGGCCAAATTGGTTTTGAAAAATGTTTACTGTAAAGCTAACAACTTTTAAATCAATATTTTCACTATAATCAAATACCCTATTCACAAAAAAAAAAACACCCTTACTGTTAAATGATCAAGACACATGATAGGTACTAAAAAAGCAATACAGTATAATACCGGTACAACATACCTCACTATTATGTATTTTCACTTTAATGTGTTTTTATTAAATCCCAGTCAAAAATCATAAATTTTCAACGCAAAATTGTTTCAGTTTAAAGTATCAAAATTTTGACTATAACATATAAATTCCACTACTACCGTGTATTGCTACTCCACATTTTACTTAAACTGGTCAATAAAGGCCATAGCCGGCCAAGTAGGGGTGAGCGACTCCCATGCGCATTCATTCCAAATTTTGGCCAAAAGTTGCGTCTGAATGGTTACAAACTCACCCCAAATTTCAACCTTGTAGCTGCACTAGGAACAAAGATAAAAATACCACTAGTATTTTTGGTGAAGATTTTTTTCTCAGAATCTACTGGACCAATTTTTATGGAAAAAATATGCGTTGTAAATATATTCCAGGCGATTCACAGAGAAAATGAAGAACCTAATCCCACAAACGTAACTACCCAAAAAAATTATTTTAGTTTTCATTTTTTTTGGTGACTCGCTCATAAGATACAATTACCAGTTTTTTTCTATTAGACAATCGGACCTCTTTCTACAACATATAATTTTTCCAAGTCAATCGAAGAGGTGGAGCATTGTTAAAATAATTAAAATACAATTTTTTTGCACATTTTATCTCAATTTTAAGATTTCTTACAATATAATTATACTTTCGATCAATTTTTGGTGCTGTCATGTACGTTACTGACAGATGAAGCTTTTCACTGCCTCCCTTAATCATCATCGCTCTTATCATTGATGATGGCAGTTAAATTCTTCTTTGCGAACAATTTACTCAGAACCACAGCTGGTCGTAAAATCTTGGACAAATATCTTCCATGTACCAGGTAATATATGATTGTAGCTACGTGAGAACAGCAACCGACAGTCCACCTCCCATTGGCGCATTCACAATAATGTCTTGTGATTCCTTTTGTGCCAATACTGTGAGGGGTATATTCAACGAAGCAGCGATAAACCTTCCTGGATATATGGCGAGACTGAACTTGAAGCTTCAAAACGTTTGATTTATCTTTGACGATTTGTAGATTTATGTTCCCAGCTTCGTCAATCATTTATGCAAGATATGATATGGCGTGTGAAAACTGGTATAACCCGGTGAACAAAATTTTTAGCTCTTTCATAGTCATTTCCAGAAAATCTAGTAGATCCTCGGATGAAATACTTTGAAAATGTCTTTTCTTACGAAGCCATCCTTTCTCATCGACCTCAATCGCTAGCGTATTTTCGACACTGTTCTAAATTTTTATTTTCTCTAAGACTTCATCTGCACATTCTGCATCAATGTTATTCCAAACTTATTGTGCAGAAATGATGCGATTCTAAAGTAACTACCCACTTTGGAAGCATTTTATCATCTAATTTTTTTATCAAAAAGTTGCTATTTCTGTTTGATTATGCCGTGAACATATTCAACTGGCCAACCAATTTTTGTTACAAAGCACGACTCATTCAATTATTGAACTGATAACTGAGAACGCCTTTCTTCAAGTGCAGGCATCAGTACTCAAAAAACTTTCGATTCTAAGTGATGTTTCACATCACGAAAGCCACGGTCCAGAACGAAAGTGGTTTTTTAATTTTTAACTATGCTCTACCTCTTTGATTGACTTGGAAAAATTATGTTGTAGCTAGAGGTTCAATTGTCTAATAGAAAAAAATAGTAATTGTATCTCGTGAGCGAGTTACAAAAAAAATCATGAAAACTGAAATAATTTTTTTGGGTAGTTACGGTCATGGGATTAGGTTATTGATTTTTCTGTGAATCGCCTAGAATATATTTACAACATATATTTGTTTGATAAAAACTGGTATAGTAGATCCTGAGAAAAAAATCTTCACAAAAAATACTTGTGGTATTTTAGCTTTGTTCCTAGTGAAGCTACACGGTTGAAATTTGGGGTGAGTTTATAAACCATCAGAAGCAAATTTTGGCCAAAATTTGGAACGAATGTGCGTGGAGGCCGTTCACCCCTACTTATATGGCTATGGCCTTTTAAACTAAATGATTAATGTTAAAAAAAATAAACAGATATCAATCATACCACCGTAATGTAATTTCTAACCTCTAAAACCCGAAAACAAACAAATGTTTGCGCGCACTACCATAGAGTACCGTACTTAATATGTGACCTGAACAACACCATTTGATACATCGAAACACTGAGGTTTGAGAGAAAAGTGTATTAATTCAGAGGAAACTGCCACTAATGTATTGTTTGAAGTCCATGCCATGATTGTTTTTGTTTTGAATTTATTTTCACTATACATTTTTTAGACACATTATATTTGCACCACAAAAATGAGTGATCCTAGAGATAAAAAAAAGGAAAGCATTTCACGCTTAAGGAAAAAGTGGAAATGCTCAGAGAACTGGACAAATGGAAAAAGCAAGTCGCAGTTGCGAAGACATATGGCATTGAAGCAACGACCGTAAGTACAATTGTTAAACTTGATGTAAGCTTTTGGATGTACACCATTGCTAAGCACATGTATGTCTGTAGAAGAAAACTACAAAAAACTAGGCATGTGCAAGAAAGACTTTTTTGAATTCGAGACGAGATCGAGAAATCTGTACTTTAGTTAACAGGATAATATGATCCAAAAAAGTAAAACTCAATAATCTGACAAACATACATAATTATTCAATAATTTTATCAAGTATCCACAAAAGACGATGAATGAAACATTAGTTTACAAAGAAAGAACACTCTAGTGGCTAGCCTAATTTAAGGTCTAAAGCGGCTATTTAAAAACACCAGCTGTTCAACATTTTCAGCCAACAAATTTTCACGCCTAATGCTCACAGTGTTTCCAGCAGTACTAAATAGTCGTTCGCTTTCAACTTGTGTAGCTGGTATTGCCAGATACCTTCTTGCTACTTTAGCCAGAGCTGGAAAGCGTATCTTGTTGTTTTTCCACCAGGTAAGTGGGTCACCGTTCCTTGGAATTACATCTTCACGTAAATATATTTTTAGTTCTTCCTCCAGACTTGATGATTTAGTCCTAACTGATGATTGTGATGTCTTCTTCAACACTTCAAAACTTGACCACAGTGAGCAAGTCTCACTCACCTGCTCCAGTTCTGGTTCAGGACGATAATCATTTTCAGGTTGCTGATGTGAAGTGATGTATTTCGTGCACAACAACTTTTCATGGTCTTGCAATATCACAGTCTTGAATCTAGGGTCAAGCGCCATTGAAAGAAGATCTTCTTTCACACAAGAATATGAAGGAAATCTTGATTTTAAACCTCTTTGCAGTGATTTAGCAAATGCAGTACCAGATTTGCATTGGTCTGTTTGGACATAGTTTGTAAGCATTGCTTCAATTCCATATATCAATGGGATTTTTGATGACAGTGTTGGGAACTTTGAGTAACATAACTCGGTTGTGGCCTCATCTATTGGTTGCAAAATATGTGCAATGCTAGCAGCTAGTTTCCACTCACTAGAGGTGAAGATCTCCACTGCCATGCTCTCTCCTAAATCAGCAGAAATGGGCACCTGCTGCTCAACAAGACGTGACAGCATGGTGTATTCACTATTCCATCTAGTTGGCACCATTGGCAGTAGCTCGTGAACAGGTTTGTTTAGCTTCACTTGAAGTGCATGCAGCCTCTCACGAGCAACATTACTGTGTCGATAATGGCCAACAATAGCTCGTCCTTTTGCCAAAAGTGCTGTAAAATCATGATCATTTTTTGCATCGTGCAGTGCCAACTGTAGTGTATGTGCAAAACACTGAACATGATGAAATAAGGTTTTCCTTATGGCACATTTAAGGTTTTTTGCATTGTCTGTTATGACATAAACTGGGACTTGATCAGTTGGCAAATTCCATTCTTCCATTGCCCCTACAAGCTTTGATTGTACTGCATCTGCAGTATGTGAGCCTGGAAAGTGGTAATTGCCAAGAATATGGCATTTTAATTTAAACTCTTCTGTTAGGTAATGGCCTGTAAGCGAAATGTAGCTTTCATGTCTCCTAGATGACCATGTATCGGTAGTGAAAGAAAGCGACTCCAGACCATTGATGGCATCTGTACTAATTTCATGAGCCAGTTTGGTTCTTTCCTCTTGATACAACTGTGGTATAACCGTCCTTGAAAATGTTGTTCGCGAAGGAATCTCGTAGCTAGGTTCTAATTCGTTGATTAGACCTCTGAAGCCATGGTCATCCACCATGCTGTAAGGTTGAAAATCACAAGCCATCATGATAGCAATTTTTTTTGTCTATTTGATTTTTCCTCACATCGCTGATGCAAAGCTTCTGTTTTTTTGCAACACACTCAAACATTGAAAGTTGTCGACTAGAAGTCTTATTTTCTTCAGCAGTTATTTTGTTGAATTCTTTTTCAGCGGCTGGATGTTGTTTCAAGTGCCGCAAAAGTCCACTTGTCGAGCATGAAGGCGTTTTAATAGTTTTTACACAATTTACATTCGCCACCTTCTTTCTTTTTTAAATAAAAGTTCCATATTGTGGCCATTTTCCGTTCTTTTTTATCCACACCACTAACACTTTCCTCCATCGCACTCAACTTTACTTGTTTTCGGTTTGCAATTACAACTTTACCTTTACACTCACTTAACAGTTTATTTGCCTACTGTCGTATGTAAACATACGTTATTGACTCCATAGTCTATACAGTTTCCTTTAGCCATGGACGGTACTTGATCATGAAAGTCTGAACATTCACCACTATCGATATGTCACTATCGATACGGACCGCAATTTAAACACAATAGTTTTAGAAAACAGAAACAGGCAAGTTTCTGTTTTGGAAAACTTTTGTGTTTGTTTCATCTTTTCGTTTTGTTGTGTTTTTGTCTCGTTTCAACTGTTGTGCTGGCTTGTTTATGTTTTGGAAAACTATTGTGTTTGTTTCGTCTTTTCATTTTGTTGTGTTTTTGTCTCGTTTCAACTGTTGTGCTGATTTTTTTTGGGGTTCAATTCATCATTTGTGTTTTTTTTTTTTCATTCTCTTAGTCCATTTTTCTTTGTTTTTCTTTGTTTGTTGACCATATTCCTGTTATGAAATATTATGTGGTGTATATATCCTGTTGACAACAGCAATTATTGCTTTTTGTGTTTTTTGTCTTTTGGTTTTTTGTAGTTTTCTTCTACAGACATACATGTGCTTAGCAATGGTGTATGTCCAAAAGCTTACATCAAGTCATGCACTCCCATTGCACAAATCTTTCAAAGATAATAAAATTGTTAAAGTCTGAGCAAAAATAGAAAGAAAAAAAAAATATGCAGAATCTTTGTTTGGTTGTGACTGCAAAAAGGCTCCGTTCCGGAGATCAGCAAGGTCTGGAAGATGCTTTGAACAAATGGTTGTAAGAAATACGATCAAAGAATGTTCCCGTAAGCAAAACAGTTTGTATTGCTTACGAACATCAAATACTTCCAAGCCAGTTCAGGGTGGTTACACTGCTTCCGGGAATTACATAGAATATCATTGAAGGTTGTGTGTAGGGAGGATAAAAATGCAAACACAGAGGCAGCAAACCAGTGGAAGGAAGAAAAGCTGGAGAGTATTTTTAAGTCATACTCATTAGACAATATTTTCAATGCTGATGAAACTGCCTATTTTTACAAGCTTCTGCCTAACAGGATAATGGCACATAAAGGTGAAAAAGCAAAGGAAAGGTTGTCTGTGTTGTTTTGTTGCAATGCCACAGGAACAAAAAAAACTGAAGCCATTAATCATTGGTAAACACAAGACTCCCAGGTGCTTCAAGGGAGTTTCTTTTCTTCCTGCGGATTATGCCAGTAACACCCGTACATGGATGACGAGAGATATCTTTTCGAATTGGCTGGTGAAAACTGGTAAGGATGAAAAAAGAAGGAAGAATAATTGTTTTGTTAATAGACAACTGCGCAGCACACAGTGTTGATGTTCAACTGGAAAACATCAGACTTATGTTTCTATCACCGAACTGCACATTTCAGTTGTAGCCCCTTGATCAAGGCACTATTCAGAATGCCAAGGTAGATTTTCAAAAATGCCTTGTTGAGAGGTTGCTCATCAACATTAGGTTGAAAGTGCCCACCAACATCAATGTTCCTCAGGCAATTAAGATGATCACAGGTGGATGGTGGAATGTTCAACAAGAAACTATTGCCAACTGCTGGAGAAAGTCTGGCATTGTAAACTGTAAGGCTGATGAGCCACTGCAACTTCATCAAACCAAGATGCAAGCCACACAACAGCACAAACATGCGAAAGCAATGACATTGACTTTGAAGTATGGTAAGAAGTGTCAGTCTCCATGTAGTTTGATGCTGTTTCATTCACAGACTATGTCTCTGTGGATAATGAAATAGAAACAACACCAGTGTTGACTGACAGCGACATCATTAGTGAAGTAATTGCTTTACAGCCATCACCAAAGAATAAGAACTTACATGAAATGATTTATGATCTTGTCTCCAAATGTGGCCATCAAGTGTTGTTTACAGAAGTCGTAAACAGGCAGTTCAACCGCTGCAATAACCGCAGCACGCTGGGATGTGGGGCCCACGCCCTGGAAGTTATCAAATTTGAAAGTGACACAAAAATTAACAGTATTAAATACAGTAAAAATATGATTGAAAATCACATGCATTTTTTGTTTTTCTGTTAACTATTACAATGAAACCCCGTTTTAACATTTCAAACAGGACCAAGCAAATTCAACTTTATTAGAGATAAAACTTTGTAACTGTTACAAAGGAAAATGTTTTACCATGGTTATAATGTAAATTAAATGAAATGTTAAAATAATTACATAGCAATTGGAACTTCAAATTTATTTTACATTACATTCATTCAAGTTTTGATACATTCATTTCATTAAAAATATTGTTAGCTTGAGCATGTATGGCAACAAGTGCTGATCAGCAGTCTCACCCTCCACAGCCCGCCGATGCCCTCATGGCGGTATATGTCTTGGAAGCAGGCGACGATGCCACGTGAGGTCTGCGCACCCAACACCTGCATGCGCACTTTGAGCACATCTGTGGGGTTGGCAATGGCACTGGATACAGTTCCAGCGACAATGGCACAGCATATGTTGACTGCCACATCTTCAGCTTCATGCCCATATGCCTTTGTTGCAAATTGTTTCAGACTGTAATAAGTGCCGAACTTGATTGTTCCATACGTGGCCTGCCTCAAAACTGCTGGGCAGATACTGCAGGCAATCAGAACACTATTTGTACTTTACTTTATTAGATACTTAAGTGTGCAGGTAAATACACAATCTTGCTACGATATTGTTTTGATTATAATGCAAGGAATCTATGACGATGATACTCGGAACCAGAAAATAAACCCTAATAACAAAAATAAATAGGGTTTCTCTGATTGAGAACATTTTTAACACCTCAGACCATATGCAATATACATATTGTTTTTCTTAGGCCCTATATAATTTACAAATTTTAGTACAACCATGTTTTAGCAGAAAGTATTGAGTATGTCAAGTAAGACTCAAAATTAAAAAAAAAAAAAAACCTTTGGTACATATAAAGCACACACTTTAAAAACTTTGGACTCTAACCACTAGTTGATATAAATTAATTCTCTTTGAATACATAATTTCTGCATATACTATATTAACTTTTTCTAAAGTTGTGGTTTCAGAGCACATGATGGATATTAAAGCAGTACCCATGTTCCAAATGGGTCACTTCGTTACCCTATTCAATTTTTTGTTGGCTAATGTTTTATTATTATTAAAAACTAAGTTAAAATTGTACAGTAGTGAGACAATAAAACAACTCAACACAATAACGTAAAGTGATATCATGAGGATGTTACGATTAGTGTAAATACACAATAATTATTTTTCAAATATTTCAAATCTGGGCTTGATATATCTTTGACATAGAGGTGATTAGTAGGAAAAAGATTATATGGTGAATTGCAATAAAACTGAAATACACTGAAATGCACATCAATACACCATACATTAACACCAAAATGCAAGGTAATAAACTATAAAACACTGAAATGCAACAAAAAAAGTATGAAATAAGTCTACATTTTAAAATCAAAACATAAACTCAAATTCCAAAAATGTAATTTTTAAGGTATTAAATTCAATGAATGTATTTCATTTATTTAGCATGAAGTTTGTACCAAAATGTGTGTACTAAATATAGTGGGGAAAAAAAAATTATTGTTACTTTGTTTAATCTTGCAACTGTTATTAGTGACTAATTTTTACACTACGAGACAAATAATTACAGATTAATTTTTATTGTTTCAAATAGTTCTGTCCTAGACATACTTATTACAAATCATTGCATTGTAAAATTGCATCATGTATCAGTCAAAATGCAACTGTTTTAGTGAAATAATATTGTGAAACATAATGTCATATGTCATTAAGTGTTGTATTTGTTGTAAAATGTGCTATTTTTTTAAGAATAAACTGAATTTATAAAAAATTAAAATTATTTTTTGAAAATAAAATTGGCCTACAAATAAAACCATAAAATCTTGTCTAGTAATTAGAGACAGACAGAAAAACACAACTAAAGAGAACAAGGATAGTGGAGAAAGAATCAGTCAGGAACTATAGAGAGGTTTTGACCCAGCATTTGTCTGGAAAGATTTTGGGAAACCATGAAGGTCAGGCCAGGATTCGAACCCAGGTCCACTGGACTGCAAGGCCAATGTCTTACCACTACATCACCTCACTCAATTACATAAGAAACATTTTATTGTACTTTATAACTCATTAGACATGTCATATTGGGTCTTTAACATACTGCTCTTTACAAGTAAAATTTATTCTGAAACACTGATAGTGGGAAAGATGACAACTTGATGAATAACGTTTAAAGGGTTAATTCAATACAATCCACAGAAGAATTAAGTGACTTGGGTCACTTGCCAACTGCTATGATCTTTCGCTCACACTTCCTCACTGAATAATTAACTTAAGTTACCTACTAACAATACAGTAAACTCCAGATTATCAGTGCTAATATGATAGTTTTATTAAATTATTTATTAAATTTCTAGATCTACTAAAACTTAATGTGAAGTAGAAAATTGAGTTAAAACTCTCAATAAAGTTAACAGCAGGGAAGTGAACATTGTAACTTCTTGTTGCTCTTCTGCTGTTTTTGCTATCGGCCTGCTGCTCCTTAAAAGCAAACACTTGGAATTGCATTCACTTTATCAGAATAAAAGGTATCCAATGACAGGAAGACAACTGCAAGTGTAACTACAGTTTAGTCAGATGTGTATTACAATTAACAGTAAAGATTTTTACAGTGAACCCATGTTACAACAATGACATTCCTGCTTGAATTCCTTTAATTTCAAGTTATTTAATTAAATTTTGAGACAGTGACCAATGGTTCATTATGTAGAAATGTAATTTCTCCCATTTAAAAATAATAGTATTACGTGATAAGTTATTTATGGTTGTATGTAGAAAAGATAGTGCCCAAAATATGACAGCATAAGCTTTTAATTAAAATAAAAGTTTTTAAGTTATATGTACCACCTGAAATATGATAGTGAATTGATGAAGAACGAAGGGGAACAATGAGAATATGTTCTGTGATGGAAGGATACATTGTTATGCAATACTTTCTTACAAAACTATAAAAATTTAGTTATGTGCGACAAACTTTATTTTACACTGTTGATCAAACTAAAAATTAAATCATCTTACTCTTTAAGGTGACAGTCACAAATTTATTAACAGTTTGCTAGCTCGTTTTTCTTCTATCAGTTCATTGAAGCAAAGACAAAGTTTCTTTAACAGTTAATCAGAGATTAGTTATTGAATAAAATAGGCTTCAACAACAATATTTTTAACATATGATACTTATAAGACAATATTGTTAACAAGCTTTTGTATTTAATGTATACATTGCTACAATTATATTAATTAAAAAAAAATTTTGGTCGACTTGTGTTAAGCATTAAAAAAATTCCTTTTAAATCAATATCCAAACATTACCATTGCCTTAAACTTTAAAAATACAATTGAAATAATGTAATAACGCACAGAATAACATGGCATTTGAAAAAGATTTTAAAAATGTATTATGATCTCAGTTGGAAATGATTATATTGGAAACCCAAAAAAATTGGGAATACCAGCTGACAACTATAGTAAAACAATTCATCAGTAGTCTATGACACTACTAATTTTTGTATTCTGCTAATACAGCCATGGCACGTCCCCAAAATCAGATCACTATATGCCAATATAACTGTCACATCAACATCATGTGCAATTATTAAAATTTAATTTTTCATAAACACTTTTATTAAAAAATGTTAAATGTAAATTATAAATTAATTGTTACGATGGATAGGTCTTTGTAATTTTTACGAACTAACCAACTGTCTACTCTGTGATATGTATGTTTTGGGCAGTTGTCAAACAAGTCATTTTATGTTGGGACAACAAAAAAGTTATGTGCTGCTGATATAAATCTATATAAACTTTAACCTACATTCCCCCTACAGAACAATGACAAAATTATATTTTCAATTCTTACAGGCAGAAAACATTTTGAACTGATTTTGAGTTCCATTTATGTTTCTATACAATTTTATCTCTCTTGAATTCACTACATTACATTTTGCATGCTGAACTATAGAGCAAGGTCTAAGGCTAGTCACAATCTGTAATCTGGCACCAATTGAGCCGTCAGTGTTCAGACATTTGTAGGTGCATCCCAGTTGTTGACACTGGCCCCCAGGTTGCATTACTGTGCAGCAGGGTTGGAAAAAATACCCCATTTTTTTTGGGTTAAACCAACTTTTTTTATTACGTTAGTTTTCAGCATGTTCAAATGAAAGCCATAAAAACATCCCGCTTTCTGCCACTCAAGTTGAACCAAGAAAGTTATATCAGAAAACTGAAGTCCAGCAAATCTGCACTGGAACTTAACTACAGAAAGGGTATTTCCCCACAGGAAAGTATTCTCCATAGAATGGGTGTTTCCCACAGAATAGGGATTTATAACAGTTGGGGATTTCCCAAACAATAGGGTTGGTTTTATTAATACATTTATTTATTTATTTTTTTTTACACTGTCTACAATTCACTAATTAATTTAATCTTACAGGCATATTTAGCTGGGTATAATTTACAACTTAATCAGATAATCCAAATAAGATCTTGATTAGTATATAAATTATTTTTCCTGTAAATCACAAATAAACATTAATGAGCTAACTTTTGCTGCTATTAGATTAGAATCTGACAGTTCTTTAAAAAAAAACATTAAGATATTCTATTTAAAAAAAAAACTTTTTTTTTTTAAAAAACAGTTGAAACCATTGTGGTTTAAACCAGCCAAACCCTGCTGTGCAGCCAGCATTTTCAGTTCACTCAGAGTTTATTGTTGCTGACATTTTTCATTTCAGTTCAGTGTTTCCTGTTTTCACATTGCACTGGTACATTTCTGTAATAATTATTTGAAGAACAATGATCTGTACTGTTTTTCTTCTTCTGAAGATCAGCTTATTTCAGTGTGTTTTAAATAGGTACCATTGTACTGTATATTAGTTATCTTTGATATATGTACTTGTTAAAACCAGCAAAATTGCTTATCTGGCAAGGCCGTGACCTCTAATATCATAAACACATAGGATTGAATGTTTCATTTTCATATGCCATTAGAAATGAATGATTAGTAGGGCCTGAAAGGAGAAAGCATTGGAATGAATTTGTGAAACAAGGATACCCTGAGCAATTTCACTTTCTCACAGCGATCTTTCCCACAAGCAAAAAACAATCAGGTTTACCTTGTCAATCAGTTTAATGAATATCAACTTAAGGGGCCCACTTACATGTGATTTAAAAAATGCTCAAGATGTCTGCTTAAGGCAAAAATTAAAGAATAAACTGAGGGTGGATGAGTAGTTTGGTTTTTAAATTTGGTTTTTATACAGCATTTATAGAATATTGAAAATGGCTAAAATGTTTCTTTTCAGAGAATAATATTTAGACATGAAATATTCTGTATTAATTCACAAAAGCACTGAAGGGACTTGCATTACACCTTTATCTTCATTCCTCCAACACAAAAAGTTATGGTTAACACTCAAATCTGGTAGTTACACTGTGCACAACAAGAAGACTATGCCAATCCACAGCCTTGCACTTAGAGGTGACACCGTGCTAGAAGCACCAGCGAGCGTCTCACTTATCAACCCGCCTCACCAACACACATACACCTCTGACTAGGCGGTCCCCTTAAATCAATCTTATGTGTGTCTGTATATAAAGCACACCTCTGTGATAAATGGTTTTGACTGACTAGTGAATGGCAAGCCATGCTTAAAGAATAACAATAACTTGACAGGACACCAGCATGGTTCTGATGGTTTAATTGCTTAGTAAAGACTTTTGTACTACCTATGTAAAATTAAGCATTTTGATCTGATAAATTAAGTGGCAAATTCGACAAAATCATTGCAATTACTCTTAAAATAGTCATAACCTTCCAGTAATTATATTTTCAAGAAATTTAAGTCTATGCAATGGAAAAAACTTCACATAGAAGAAAAATTGAAGTTTTTTCCATGACTGACACAAATAAACTTGAGATACCTGCTAGAGAATAGAGTAGACCAACATTTCAATAAACATTAACTAATTACAACATCTAAATCATTGGTTTTCATGGCCAGTCACTAACTGCTTCTTGGTTTCTGGGTTGGAAAATGATGGCGTGCCCGATTTTTTTAGTAAGCCTTGCTGCAGCCATTTTCAAGGCCATCAAGATAGCTGCAACCAGGCTGCTAAAACACTGGCCACTTCATCATTTCCACGAATGTAGCTTCAATCCAGAAGCCAAGAAGTAGTTAATTACAACATACCTACTACATATACAAACATTTCTGATTCGCAAATAGAATAAAATACCTTTAAAATGTTCTTAATACGGAAGTGTTACGGCTGCCTCCGACTACTTCTGCAGCTGCAGCTCATGTCGTCCGGCATGCGTGGAGAGTGGGCACCTGCCAATATGGAGATTAGGTGTCGCCATGTGACTCCTACTACAAAGAAGAGGCGTATCGAAAGTGTCAAGTAATTTTCTAGATATTACGAAGAAGTAGGGAGGAACATAATAGGGTGGTCAAGACTGTTGAAAACTAATAGTCATATAGTGAACATTCTAGACAGGCTGCCGGGCAAGTTTTTATCTGTGAGAAGGATGGAGTACTGTCATGTTATGAGATACAATGTGATTGTACAGAAAAAAGAAAAAGGACACAGTGGACAAAAAAAAAAAAAATACTGCACAAGTAGTTTTGTCGGGCTTGCAGCATCTAGATGCTGTGCAGATTTTTAAAAGATTAGGTTAATATATAGATCTTTTCCATAAAACAAAAATAAATAAAATTACGATAGTGGTGTTTTTCCAGCTACAGACCTTCTATTTATCCCAAAAACAGTGCTTGAAAATTCCTACTGCATTTCCAGAAACTTAACGTTTATGTGTTAGGTGGTGTATTGATGTCAGTATAACATTATCACCATGTGAACTGAGTGTGTGTATGTTTGGATACTACATGTGTCAAGTGTAGTTTTGTATTAATAAGATAAATAGTCCTGTATGTAATCTAACACGTGTTTTCGTAACTGCAGCTATAAAGACAAATTAATTTAGGTAGCCTGTGCAGTAACGCAGGCAGCTGCATTGAGTCCCTACTGTGATTGCAAACAGCTTGCCTTAATAATGGCAGGTACCTTAAAATCAAAACCTAGTGAAAGGTAACAAGTAATGCAAAATGATATGTGCTGCAATTGTAGGGTGAAATCAATAAAAAGCAAGGAAAATATTGATTTGAAAATTGCGGCAAGTATCTTTGTTATATCACTTGCCTTGCTGCATAACAGGTTCTGATTTTGAGGTGTTTGTTATTATTGAGGCAAGCTGCTTGCAAGCACAGTTGGGACTCCTGCATGCTGGCGCCTGCATTACTGCACAGGCCAAATAAATTAATTAGTCTTTTTAGTTGCAATCACGGGAACATTTGTTAGAAGATTAAAGTACTATTTCCATTAATAATAAAATACTAAAGTTGACATAAGCAGTACCTACCAAAACTGATAAACACACGCTTAAAATGGCAGTAATGACATTCTGATGTAAATACATTGCTTAAAATGGCAGTAATGACATTCTGATGTAAATACATTATGTACTTATGTTTAAACATTTTCCAAAAAATTAAGTCTTTAACTATCTTGGACTCCTGTCTAAAAATAACCACTACAAAGGTAAGTACAACCAAATACTATAGAATTCAGTATCGGACTCTCGTGTATAAATGTGGAAACCATGGACACTAGCACTACCTTGTGAGAGTTGTATAGAACTTTGTTTAGAAGAATGGAGGGAAATTACCAGATACTATAAATCTCAATACTGGACACTCCTAAAATCATGGAAACCACTGCATTTAATGATCCTAGCAAGAGTTGTTTCATACTTAGGACTGTTGTAGATGTGTTATGGTTATGATTTTAGGTGAATATTTAAAAAAAATAGACTATATTTGTGAAAATGGCTCTGAAGAACTATTTTTTACAGCTTCAATGTTTCTAGTTAATATATCAGTAATTACTTAATGAAAAAAATGTATGATAATTTGGTCTGTTTTTGAATGTGTATTCTTGCAGCATGTACCGTGATGTTAAATCAGCAAACCAGCTTTAATAGTTACCAAGTTCAAAATAATATGAAATCACTATTCATTCCCAACAACTGAAATGTAATAATAAGCTTGTAAACATTTCAGTCTATAAAATATTCCCTGCAAAAATAAAAGAATTTAAAACACCTGTTGATCATATACTTAAACATTAAATAACACTATGAGACAGTTTAAAATTTTTGGAACGATGTTTTGAGACTATAAGGTGATTTTAGAAGTATTTTTTAAGCTAATGTCAAATATGATTTTACTTTTCCTGTATCACGTAAGGTTTTTATACAATTCAATTTTTTTTAAGGGGCAGTAAGACACCCCTGGCCTGAACAAGCATTTTTGGATGCTAAATTGTGCATAATTTCTTTAATACTTCTCCAAGTCATAAATAGTTACGTTATTTCCCTCCACTTTTCCAAACAAAGTTCAATACAATTCTCACAAAGGAGGTGCTAGTGTCCACGGTTTGACAAAAGTATTTTCCGAATTTTATTATTTTATGTAAGTAAAAGCTGCAATGTGAAAAAATTTCCTATTTGGCATTGCAGTAAATGTATGTTCTGCTGTGTGAAATTTGATGGATTGAGTAATAAATGAGTACTTTGCAATGAAATATTTTTCTAACTATTGTAACAATTGTTTGTTCAGAGCTCAGCTTCTCCAAACATCAATTAGACCCTTACCATAATATGTTAAATAAAAACTGAGACTTAAAAAATTTATCAACAATGAAGAACATTCACAATGTGGGTTTGATCACTCAGTTTTTGGTCACAAGCAACATATAATCGGAAGTTTACTGCATCACTTATTCATTATTATCATCACTATTTCGTCACAATATTCTTACCCTGAATACAAAGCTCTGACACCTTCTTGTTTTGATATTTGCAGCAATGCATCAATCATGCCACGATACTTGAGCTGTGCATGTTTACTGTCAATTTTCTGACCTTGAACCTGTAACCGAGTCTTTGTGGTATCTATTGGAAACGTTCCTGTAATTAAAAAAAATCTCATTTGTTTACGTGGTATACAAAGGTGCACAAGTTTTAGGTTGCACAGTTCAAGTAATGTAGGCTAATACCATTCCAGTCCACAGTCCTTGGCGTGGTTTGCAGCATCTCTCCATGCTGTCCTATGTAAGTTTAGACTGACTGTAAAGGACACTGCACAAAAATGATTACACAAGGCAATTGCCAAAAGAAATTCAATAACTTGCCCAATCAATAATTACCACTACTGAAATTATCTATTAAGTAAAGAAAAATTCCTTTGATAAATTAAACACAGTCAAATTTCAAAGAGTATTTCTTATTCCACATTCAAAAGAAACATAACCTATTTTAGAAATAAATGACTAACTCATTTTGTCATTTCAATTAGGTACCTGACATATAGGTTGGTAGGTTGTCATTTTATAATGCACACATACGTACCAAACTCTGCTGTACATGAAGCCAAACCTCCATATATAAAAGGTTTCCAACTGCTAGAAACTTCTCCCATTCCACTTTTAGCAACAGCTTGAGTTGGGCCTGTTTTGGGAGGCACCCCTTCTCCTTCGGGGAAATTCTCTGTAGCCCTGCAGATGAGACAAGAATATCACCAGAATTCTGGGGCAAAACAACTATTTTAAGAATAAATACTGTTAACAATTTCAAGTATTTTAAACTTACAATACATGATTAAATACATTTTTCAATTGATAACCTTTCAATAATAAATTAATGTAAACTGCTTATGATAATACTCTTTGAATTTATATAATTTTCTTAATAGTAAAATAATGTTTGCACATTTGAACAATGTCCTTGAAATCGTAATAATGACCTACCAGCCATCTCGCCAAATCCCAAAACTAGAAATTTTAAAAATTGCAAGAACGTTTACTTACAGTTTTCAATACATCAGATGCAACAAATATCCTCTAAGTAAACTATTCACCAAAATAATTTCTATAAACTTACACGGTAAATGAAAATACTTTCCTCTCCGGCGAAAATAATACTGACAGCGTAAATAGACTAGATCAACATGAAAGTCATAGAACAGTTAACATAATATTGCTGGCAGGGGGTGGGCACGTCTGCATGACTAGATGGTATTAAGTAAAGCCGTTTTTTTCCCTTCATTTAATTGTGACGCCATATTTCTTACACACCCAAAACATTGGCTGGAGTATATGTATCGTTTGCATTGTGGAAATAGTTTTGAAGGACTTTATAAAGTGAAACTTCTTTGCTGAGAGTGCTAACATTTTCAAGCGTCATAAAAATTCTCATCACATGAGGGGAATAGTTAGGTACTTGGTGGGGGAACCAGGAGAGGAGGGGAATAGTTAGGTACCTACTTATGACACTCATTAGCAGTCCCTCTGCTAGCATAGGCCATTATGGCTAGTCGTCGCCTCACAGGGCGGATGTGCAGCCAAGCATGTGTGGCGAACATGCTTAGTGTCAGGCGAGCACAACGTGGTGCTGTACACCGAATGAAAGCCGCTGCCGATATATCTATTGTAACCCATGAGACAATAGATCGGAGTTCTTTATGTCTACAGCACGGTCTAAGAAGGGGAGGTCTGGACACTCGCCAGATAAAAGTGACCACTTACTGTCTCCATAGTTCGTTCGACGTCCGCTATTCAACTCTAGCGCTAGGTGTCTTGCGGTGGAAATATATCATTAGGCGTTATGATGATTTTGTCAATTCTCGTGAAAAACAAACAAGAGGTAAATAATATACGATACAACGATAGTTTAAAATCATCGCCGGAGGACGCACAGTAACGTGATAATCGGGCATAGGGCCACATTTCCGCAACCTAATTTGTTAATGTCTATAAAACTTTAAAAATACACTCGTTTAAAAAGGTAATTTTTATGCAAATTACTGGAAATATCGCAATGCCGTTTTGCAGAATGATCAGGAATCATGTAAGGAAGTAAAATAAGTTTTGTTTTTACTTTTTTTATTTCCATGGTGGCCCTATACTCCATAATTACAAACGTAGAGAGTTACGACAGTATTTGATGCACTGCAATGAATTTTAATATAATTACACTATATTTTAACATTTAAAATTAAAGGCTGAATCAAATTACATAACTTGGCTGATTTACGTATTTGAATAACAATACCAAACCTGCATTTACAATACATTATTTGCTACACAAATAAGTGCCATCGTCAATGTTTCGTGTCTCATGTCAAGTGTTGACGCTTCAGCTTGGGTGCATAGGTAGTAGGGACGTATTTTTTTTAATTTTTTTATTTACATTGCCTTACAATATCCAAATAAAAAATATATACGTTTTTATAAGTTGTCGAAAACAAACAAGACGCACATACACAGCAAGCAAAAATAATTTTGATAGCCACATGAATGCACAGGTATTGTAATGTAAATTACAAACTGCTATTACTCCTAAACGAGTTTGAATTCCGTATCTGCGCCTTTTAAGATAACAAAGGAAAGTTTAAATCACTGAATAAAAGTATTTTGGGATTTTTATAATTTTTTTAAGGAAGAGATCGCATAAAAAATTGTGTATTGTCAAACTACTTACAAACAGGTATTATCAGGGTTGTGCTGGTCATTATTAAAATTCGACATCATACATTCCATTTTTTAAAAAGTTGGGCCTATACAAAAATAAGTAATCTTTAGACTGCATTCATACAAATAATAAAAATTAACTTACTATTCCAATGACGTTTCCGAACTGATCTTTGTGTTCCTTTTTTTGTGAGAATGTCGTCTTCCACAAAATGTTTTTCGCATACATAATGGGATCTTTTAAGTACAAACTTGTCTGATGGAATTGCTTTCTGCCACAATTGCCTAACATTGTCATCATTGGGAACTCGGAATATTGCAACTTTCTCGTCCGACTTTGCCTGATAATTTGTTTTGCACCCAGGTGCAACACAAAGGTTAGGCATTTTCACAATTAAAATAATATACGCTTATTCTCTTTACTAAAATCAATGCTCCTTGCTCACAATGAAGTTCCCGCAAATGCCAATGTGGAAACTATACTTCGTAACCTAATTGACCTAATTTATGAAATAATTCCCAAACTTATAAAAAATAAACACATCCAATTTAATACTGTATCGATATCTGGAGATTAATGCATTTTAAACATTTAAATGAAAATTTAAATGATTATTATGTTGAGTTGTTCATAACAACAAAGCTTAAAATACCACCGCAAGACAACCAGCGCTACACGTCAGATGGTGGAGCGGAGCGGAACTACGGAGACATTAGGTGTGCCACTTTTGCATGCTGGCCAGGTTGGGGAGTGTCCAGACCTCCCCTTCTTAGACCGTGGTCTACAGATAGGTCTCATTAAGTATGCACCGAATTAATAGACAATGTTTTCATTGGTATGATCTTTAATAATTGATGACCTGATGTGAATCCGCTCAAAAGTCCTGGCCTCTCCTTTCTTTTTCGTGGGAAGGGACTCCTATTGGCCGCGGCCATTCAGAGTGACCTCTAAATTATTCAAACCTTGTCAGAGGGACTAGATGCATTTCGCACTGCAGAGCCCATCATCCTTTGTTCTCATAAATACTTCTCTGCAATAGTGAGTTTTTGAATCCTTTTTTTCAGGCTCCAAGGCTAGTTCCTCGACTGGCTCGAACGTGCCAGCGGCTCAATTTAACATATTCATGCCCTGTGTAGAAATTTTCTCTATATTACATAATTCGCCTGCCCAAACGTGGGTTGTGATCCAGGCTATATTATTTATCATCATTTCACGAGCCTTTTTCCTGGTTTCTGCCGAACAATTCTGCTGGTAAGGTGGAAAGTGCACAATTACAATTTGGTAAATCCACAGACATTAGGAGCCCTCTTTCTTGTCTTTGTGCGATCCACGAGGTCGGCTTTGGACCCAATAGCCTCCGGCTTCGATTTGATTAGTGCCAATTACAGTGTAAACTCTATATAACGACACTTAATGGACTGAGCATTTTTAGTCGTTATAGAGAAATAAAAGATATCACTTTACTATCCCTATAATAATATGTATTTACTTATATAGTACACATTTTACACACGAACATTAATATTCATACAAATAACAACACTTATTGCAGATAGTCTGTTAAATTTTCTTTGTTTTTCCATTATTGTAGACACAGTAGAGCGACTAAATACAAAGCATCTTCCAACATCTATAATCTTTTCTCCTGCCCCTATTGAGCATATTAATTAAACATTTTCGTCAATACACAAATATTTTCCTTTAAACGCAGCCGTCACCCGACTTTTGATTAAGGCCCGGGAGGTACCTGACGGGCGCTACGGGCATTGTGGTGCTGCTGATGTCCGGGGGCGCTAGGCTAGTGCGATACTAGGCCGTTGATGGAGGGTCGTGGGTACTCTGCCCCCGCGTGCCCCATCAGGTACGTGGCTTGAATCATATCCTGAGTTGCGGCACTCGGCCGTGAGGAGGACGGAAGGGTGCAGAATGACGGTAGACGACACAGTTTATATTAAACAGTGTTTAATTCACGTACTTTCTGGTGGTACACGTGGGTACCTTGTACGCCCTACACGTACACTACGCGGTACAAAGTCGCTACACAACCCGCGCTAATGTGCTGTGCGGCATCTACACCGTAGTACATTTACACTTAAAAACAAAACACAACACTACAACAACCCTTGGATTTTACCGCGGCAGTCTCGCGGGAACGTGATAATGTTTTCTGGAAACGGCCAGCGCCGAGAGTTAACGAGTCTGGGAGGTATCGACGAGCGTGAAACTAAATTAACTGTAACATTTACATGACGTTGGAGCCGGCAGGCATATGCACGGCGAATTAACTAAAAAACACTGTGGCAGGAGTCGGCCAGTACCGTAAGTGGCGTGATCCGCGACGCAGTGCGGAATCACTATAAAGACGGTTGGGATAGGCCCGGTTCTGCGGAATACACGCCGAGTCGACATGAGTAGCCGCGAATAAGAAGGTTACGTGATTACATTACTTACAGAAGGAGCGATCGGTGAGCACAAAGTGATGACTGCTCACGGACGAACACGTCTTGACCCGGCGCGGAGTGGTTCGAGACTCCGAACATGGCCGCCTCGCAAGGGCGGGGGGGGGGAACTTTCATTTCCCCTGTGAGACGGTGGCAAAAACATATATTATATTAATCGGTTGAATAATAACAAAAAAAACACATTCCAGGAGCTTAAATAAAATCTAGCATCTGGTAATTGGGTGCTTAAGGCTGAACAGCTGTTTTGTATTATTTAATTATTTTAAAAGTCGGACCAAATTGGCAACTTTCAATATAGTGACAAATTGTCTCAGTGTAAATTGTTTAGTTTGTATTTCTCCTAACCTGACTTGATCAGGTTCACGGGCACTGTAATTAAGGCCAGTGGCCGCGGCGACTGGTAATGAGGTTCGTTGCCCACTCCATGCGTGCGGTTTTCGCACGGATTACCTACGGCGCTCTTGAATAGTTACTATTGTTCTAGTGTCTCATTCATTGATTGTTTTATGAATCGAGTCCCGGGGGTCTGGTGTCCTGAAGTTTATTCGAGTTTATTGAGGTCACGCCCGGGGCGCTCGTTTGACTCATTCCAGCTGGGCTAGGGGTGCGCTCCGAAAACGGGATCCGGTACTGGCGGTGCGGAGCACGGGCTTAGAGGCCATGGTCGGTACGACGTCAACGCCATGTTTATAGTTGGAAAGTCTGTAAACAACTGAGTTAATGATAACGTGTTACAACTTGACAAAAGTCTAGTGACCGAGTTAAACATGTGCAGGTTCATAATACAAAAACAAAAGACAAAATTCCTTAGAATCTCCGGTGTGCCAGTCGAAGTAAACACGAGCTAGATAATACAACAAAAAAACAAAGGTATGTACATTTTTTCTGCTTGAATGTAATTTCCAACTTGTTTAAAATAAAATAGCAATTAATAATGATTTAATAATAACTGATAACAATTTAATAAATATAATGTTTATTTACCAGATTATGTCTAACACTTGGCCTGATACACTTCCTGCATTTTGCGGTCTTTGCGTGCGAATGTAACCCCAGGCAGCGTGTGCCTCCCAGGGGACACAGAAGTCGCCCTTCACCTGGCATCGAGATCAATAGAAATAATAATTCTAATTAAATTTCTCAAAATTTATTTCCCCAGTAATTGCTGGGGGGGGGGGGGAGGGGGACATGTCCCTCATCTCTCCTTCCCTCTCTTCACCACCCTGCTAAAGACTCTTCAGTGACCGCACGCTATTCCCTTTGGCTAGCAATTCCTCGGAGACTGTGGGCCATTCCCTCAGGCTAGCAATTCTTAGGAGCTGGCAGGCCAACTCCTTCTCCTCCTCCTCTCCACCCCCTGCCTCTTGCAGGGGCATTTACCCCACCTAAATCCCTCCATCATCTTTGGTTGACACATGGATAAGTCAATTTTATACCTAACATGGGGCAATCATTAGTCTAGTTAGATTTCTGGACTCAACACCATCGCCAGAACACTCACCCACTTCTAGAAGCACAGAGAAAAACTGGTGGTGCCAAACAACCTCTATATTTGCAATCCAAGCCTGCGCTGAAGCATAATGCTATGCCAGAGAAGGACCGAGGATCAGTTGCACATTTGCAAGGCTCTATTCCATTTGCATTGTCTGTTTCAGACCGATCAAGATGTGGACCCTCAAACTTAAATTCACATATGCCACCTGTGCCAGTAGCAACTGCGAGGCCAGAAACCAACACTGGTAGTACCCTGGTGCTGCTTCGCTCTGGACTGTCAACAGACTACCATAGTCCTCACCTCATACCAGACATGCTGTCATGAGTATCATCTCTCCTGCCTTGGCTGGGAAGACACACATCTGAACCTCACGGAACCATACTTTAAGTATGGGGAATTTAGAAACCCCAAAGGTATGAAGAAAAGTTCCAAATACCAAATTTAAGATGGCTCCTAAACCCTTCATGGAACAAGACCACGAAGATCCACCCAACAAATCCGACAATGGTAACAGGCAATGCAGTGGCACAATACACCCCAGACCGTATGGGTCGACCACATAGGGTACTACTAGGGGAAGTCACTCGATAATAGAAAAACCATGAAGGGTTATATGATATTTGGGAAGACTTCACATTCATTTTGCTGAACCATTTCGGTGGCCTATTCCAGATATCAGAACTCACCACCCAATTGTTTGGCAATAAACAGAAAGGTGTGATGTGGAAAGCTTCCTAACCCGCAAGAAGAAACTCTTTGAGCAACTTTACCCTGAATGGTATTACAATTAGTTCCTTTCCACTGTACTGGATCTAGTAGGTCCAACCTTATGCTTTTATACTTTGCTGGGTTCGGCAGCTACTAACAGTTATGTGAATGCCATCTGGGCCCAACATAGGGTGACAACTATGACTCTACAGGTAAAATATGCACAACTTGCACAACAAAGCACCTGTATTACAGTGCTACATTGTATTAAGATGTATTAAGATGCTATATTGGGGACAGAAAAATGGCAATCTTCAGCTTGGTCATGGATAACCTCCACAATAACCTGATACTAGGACCATATTGGCTAAAAGATAACAGGCCATAATGGACTTCAAAGCTCAGAGGATATGTTTTGGAAGGGCTCACTGCAAAACTCTATACTGGGCCATAAGGCGAATAGCCGAGATTCCTCCACTGGCACTGTCCCTGGCAGATCTACAACAAGGATTCTATGAACCCCTTCAATAACGACTGTTAGACATACTCCAATCTAATGGAGCCATATTCATACCCAATGGCCATCTGCCATGAACCTTAAGCACATGCCACCAGATGACTCTGAAGGAAGACAATGCAGCTGTTAGTGCAGCTCCACCACCGGTGAACATTTATTAAACACTGAAAGACATTGGGATGGCACATGTATTTTCTACCCTGGATCTCAAATCTGAGTATTGGCAAATCCCCTTGCATCCTGACTAAAAGCCTCTAACTATGTTCAACACAGCGACTGGGATATTATATTAATTGAAGGTTATGCCTTCGGCTTAAAGAAAACACCTAGCATGTTTCAACAAATGACGACACAGGATGTACTGCCCGCCATCATTGGATGGTGCTGCTGTGCATATCTTGACGACATATTCAGAGGTGTCCACCCCCCCCCCCCAAACACTATGACTCACCCCCCAACCTAATGATGTGGCCCCCCCCAAAAATTTTTTGTGCCATTTTCTCAATGATTTACTCAATGATTTTATAATATACTTTTTTAGTATTATATTTTGTCACATTTTGCATGAATTAAAACAGATTTTCTAATAATAATTTTGGTCATATCAGGTAATATTTAATATTATAATTTAAGCATACTATGACATGAGACAATGTTCTTTTCAATCCTTGCTTGTTACCTTAATAGCTTAAAAATGAGATGAAATAGTTTCGCGGAATCACTCACAATAGTTCAGTAGTACAATGGAAAATTTTAAAAATTCTGAATTGGACATATATTAAAATCAGTTAACATTGAGATATAAAATATATATACATCTTAGCATACCTAACAAACAAAAGTAATACAGATAACTGCCTGTTTGAAAATCTAGCTCAAATTGAATTTGTGTCTCCTTGCAATAACTTTCACTCGCAAAAAAAAATTGCATGATTAAAAATTAACGCTGATCTATATCCTTGACAAAAGATTCTTCCTTGAAGATGTAGATCGAGAGAAGTTCTCGACGATTTCATCATTTGAAATGGATGCAAGCACATCTTTTTCCGAACACAAAACCATTAGATTTGACAGCCATCTGTCACCCATGCACGATCTCAGCCTGTTTTTCACTATACGTAACTTACTCATTGCTCTTTCTGAGGAACAACTTGTTACTGCCAATGAGAGTAAAGTTGCATAAACAACTTTAATAGCTTTAAACCCAGAAAAGTTATTGAAGCATCGATAAGGTTTCAGAAACCCTTGGGTTACCCAAAAAACATTTTCTTTTCATCTCCCTCATCTTCCTTTTCCTTTTCATCACCATCGATTTCTTCTGTATCTACCAGGTTATCATTAGCCACTTCAGTCTCTTCATCTTCCTTTCTTGATGTTCTTGGGCTTTCTTTTACCACATCGGATAGTGAGATATTTGGATGTGTGGCAAGGTATAGATCACTGAAGCTGTTCAGTTCTTCAGCCACCGAGTCACAATCCCACTTGTAGAAATCACATAACTCTTTGATGTCTTCAGATTTAACATTATCTTTCTCTGCATTAAGAACTCCTGTGTGAGAAAAGTGGCTCATTTGCATAACCATTTTTAAGAAATGATCGGAAAATCTATCCTCGAGCTGACGATGAAGAGAATCTAAGAGCTTGAAATACATTTCAATTTTAAGTCTACGATTTAGGTCTATTATGGGCTCGTCAACTCCAATCTCGTACATTGCCCTCTTCCTAAACCTTATTCTTCCAGGTACTGGTACAAGTGGATGAATGTCATGTTTTTTCGCAAAATCTTCCGATTTCTTTTAACACTTTAGACCAACCTTCGTCACTTCGGAGGTTCTTGATATTAGTCTTAACACTGTTAATGATTGTTTGAACAGTCTCATAATCTATAACTACACCTTAAAGATAACTGTCACAGGATTCATTACAGTGAATACAGACTGGGTGACATGAAGAGCAGTGATTACATTAAAAGAGCTTAGCTTGCTTGACGTCAACCCAAGTGTCGACCCAGCTCTCACAGCCCGTTATGCCACGCCAACGCCTTCTCCTGCCCTGTGTTGCGTGTGCGACGATTGTGCTGTGCGGCTAGGGCAGGGGAGGGAAGAGAGATTCGCGCGCCAGTGGAAATTTAATGTAAATACATAAGAACCGGACGTGACTAATTATTGTAAATATTCTTTAATATTCTTTACTGTAAACAGTTTATTTTATTATTTGAAGTGTTATGTATAATAAGTTTTTACTTGTTCACCGGGCGCTAAGGCCGTGTCTTCCGCCTGTGACCAATGAGCGTGTTCCGCGGGCTCGCGAAGAGGGGTGGGACGCGGGCGCGCGGAGAGGGGAGGGACGCGGGCGCTCGGACGCGCGAGGCGGGGAAGGAGCAGTCGGCAGCTGGGCGCGGGAGACAGCGGACGTGTCTGCGAGATCGCTCCAAGACGGTGAGAGTGGAACGGGCGCGGTGTCATGCTGTAGTTCAGGCCTTGCCGAGGAGAAGGAATTTCAGTTCTTACAGTCGTATTGTCATTCAGGCGAGTGTGTCACCTCGTCATTCAGTCGCGGTTTTCAGTTTGTCATTCTTCTCGCGTGCGTGTTTCTCTGGAGATTTGCGAGTCACGGAGTACTTTTGTGGACTGGATATTCGCCATTGCGTGTACAGTGATTTATGGGCCCTCCCGGACACTGTGTTGTCCGGTCAGACAGTCAGCTTATTGCGTGAGTCATAGCGAGTTCAAGTCTTAGCGGCGTGGGTAATGCTCGTCACGAGCGGGACGTCACGTATTTTTCCAGTACAATATAAGTGCGCGGAACCGGGCTTCGCTCTACAGAAACAGTCACAGGCGGAAATGCGGCAGCCCCCTGTAAAGGGTTAGATTTACCGTGTATAAAGAATCTGGAAACTGTCTTCGAGTGTGTCAATTGTTATTCTGGTGACTAAGTCCCTTGGCCACGCGGCCCGAACCCCCCTCTACCGAACACTAAGTAGCCGGCAAAATAATATCATTTCAGGGGCTAGTCGACCAGGCGACGACATGCTCAATAGCCCTTTCGCAAGAGTCACGGTTTCTCTGTCAAATTTTTTGCTGTCCTGCAAATCCTCTAAAGCTGACGTAATCTCCTCGAAGCACAATATTATAACTTTTATTGCTTCGGTTTTGTTTGACCATCTTGTTGTTTGCACCCTCTTCAGTCGCTTCCTCTTGTCGCTCAACTTTGTTCTCAAATACATTTTCTCAACAAAAACATCATGCCTTTTATGCCCAGAGATAAACAAGCGATATAATTCTTCCAGCACTGAAAACAATTCTCGAATCTGAGGGCAAAAATCAATTGATTTCTCAAGAACGAGGGCGAATCTGTGTGAAGTACACCAAACATAGAAGGCAGTGTCATACTCATGTTGAATTAAAGTTTAAAGTCCTGAGAAATTGCACCTCATATTGCCAGCATCATCCATACTTTGACCAATCATATTTAAGGGGTTGAGTCCTACTTCCTTCAAAGTGTCTACCAACTTTGACTTCAGATTTGCTCCAGTGACATCAGCAGATGTGAATACCTTTATTAGTCGCTCGCATGGTTTTGAAGATACTCGTGAATTTTCTACATATCTCAGAAGGACCGTAGTTGCTTCTTTCTTAGCGAATTCTTGTGTTGAATCCAAAATGACAGAAAACTTGTTACTTTACTTTATACTGTCAACTATCCTTTGGGTTACCATGCCAGTCATAATGGAAAAAGAGTCTGATATATTTCTGTACCTTAGAAAATTTGATCCCAGTTTTTGTTTGTTCATCCTTGCATTTTCAATTTTTTCGAGATACATTCTGGCATCAGGGTTGTGTTTAGCTAGAAGTTTAAACAACTTCGGCAACTTTCCTTCAACTACAGTGTTTTTTCTGAATGCTAGCATTTCCTCAACCAAGTACCTGCAACAATCAATGACGACGGAGAGAACTTCTCTTTAGTGTCGAATGTTCTCATTTTCTTTTTCACAAAATGTACTGGTAAAATGTTTTCCTGCAATCCATTGGACCCTTGCAATTTGGCAACCTAAGTGGTTTTTAGAATTTCCGTGAACCTCAATATCTCTTTGTGCATTACCTGGTGCCATCCTTGATAGCCGTTACCAGATGACCAAGTAGAATGATGGTTGGGTAGTGCAAACAGAATGCAATGCAAACAATACACAGTATCATTCCGTTTACTGTAAACCAACCAATTTCTATCTTTTACCGTGCCATCAGGAATTTTGTCCTTCTGCCACTTCATTGAGAATTTTCTGTTGTTGACTGATGGAAAATCGTATTCAGGATCAAACTCATTATTTTCCAATTTCAAGCCAAACTCTATGTCTCTGGCTGCCAGTTTGATTTCACTCAGTCTACAAGGATCACTGTTATTTTCGTCGGAAATCAATTCAGCAGATGCCACTTCAGTGTCCGGCATTATTATTTCTGTGGTTAACTCAGGCTGAATGCTAGAGGGCAAGCTGAAAGGTATTTGATCTTGAAATTTCTCACCTGCATTAAATCCATGCGAAGGCCCAGGAACACTTGACATGTCAGTGGTGGATGACATCGACAGAATACCATCAGTCGCAGGAGGATTCTCAGAAGAGTAGGTGTTACGAAAAACGATGGAGGGTGAACCAGAAGTATCAGGATAAGTTGTTGACTGGCCCTGCAGAATATCTGAATATTTCTCTCCATTTTGTGTGACATCATTCCTAATATATATATATACTTTGCAAAATTGGGAATATTTTGAAATGCCTATTTTAATGGCCTAAAAACATGTAATAATTGCATAATGAATTTACACACACACTAGAAAATGCCCTGAAGGGGCCCGCCTCGTGGCCCAAAAAAGGTGTTTCTAAAATGCGCGTTGTCTTGAAAGTACTTAAGGCACCCGCCTACCTGGGAGCACATCCCGAACTTTCACTCGCTATCTAAGCAGCCTTCGCGGGCGACAGCAGTCGGTGCTGGAACTATAGGCTGCAGCCGCGTTCCCTCGGCGGGAGTGTCATTCATTTTCTCCCTTCCAAGAATTGTCACAACCGTAATAGGGTGTTTCCAAACCTCCAATACTTCTGCTCTTATGGCGGAAAGAAAGATAATTGATACCGCGTGCAATTCTCTCTCTCTCTCCATCCCTCCCCCAAACCCCTTTCTTGTTGTTCCGACGCTACGTCCGTCGCATACAATGCTGTGACCTAATAATTTTATTTCTGCATAGTTTGTAGAAAGATCCAGCGCATGCCCTTATATTAGTGTCACATACATCCCGTGAATAGTTAGTAAGATACAGAAGCCTGAAAAACCCATTTTTGGCCATGCTCAGGGCTAATAAAATATTGTTTTTTATGTACAGTTCATTTTGAAAATATATTTTATTTCTTGCCTAAAGTTTGAGTTCTCTCCATACCGAATCCGATTTCTAAAATTTTCTGTAGTATTCCGTTTAGACGTGTATTTTAAACACTATGTAACACTGTTCACTTGCTAGGTAGGCGAGCGCCTTAAGCAAGGGCAGTATTTTTAAATGTGTGTTCTTTTCGTAGATAAATGGCGTGAACACACATTTAAATAGTTTCGGTATAAAAACGTGTTCTAACACGCTGCAGCGCGATTTTCTGGCATGTAGACGGGCCCCATATTAAGTGTCTGATACCGATATGTACATTTGTATTGCTTATTATATTTTACACTTACCTTTCTCGTTCTGGTTCATAAATAGCAGTAGATGTCGATGTTCCCTCAACATAAGGTTTCCACGCAGAACTATCACTGCAATTCACCTCAATTATTTTTTTCCTAATTTCTAAATTGTGCTTAACTTTATAAAAATGCTTCTTCTTGCAATGGTCTGCCCACTTATCATGTCTAACAGTCCCTTCACACAACATCTCTAAACATTTATATTTATATTGCGTTTGCTTTTTAGGCATGGCTACAATACCAGCATTATATCACGATTACACTTCAAAAACTAATTAATTCGAAGATGATAACAATAAGAATAACGCACAAGCACAACCCGACTTCGCACTGATACATTCAGTAATGGTAGACAATAGCTTCAGTGTGGTCCAGCCAATTCTGGGCGTCGCTGCCAGCTATAACAAGCAAAACAATGAAATGAGAAGGAATGCGTGTAAAGTGATAACACTTTTCCTTTTTCTGTCTAAATATTTTGACTTGTAAAGAAAGTGTGGGGAATAATCGGAAATATGGTCTCAACTATCAGGCGGGCATGAGCTGAACAGAGGTATAGAATTTCCAAGCCTGATAGAATGCATCAGATTCTCCTTTCAGTTGCACGGTCTGCGCGCAGGCGCGAAACTTTTTTTTTTTACTTTTGAGTGTGTGCGCTTATTGTCGAAGCGGGGATAGGGACCATCCTGAACCGACAGATGCCAAACTGCTTTTGTTGAGGAAAGTGCGGGGTAGCCAATTTGATTTACAAGATCCCTTTCAATTATCAAAGCACCAGAAACGTATTTTCACATTAGAAGCTATAAGTATGTAAATAATATATTTTTTTTCTCGTCTTTTAACAGCCCCCCCCCCCCCCCGAAATTTTAATGACGCAGTCTGCGTTGTTACCCCCCCCCCCCCCTTGTGGTCACCCCTGACATATTTGTTTCCTCCAACTCCTGGGAGGAACACCTAACCCATCTAGAACAAGTACCTACTAGATAGATATCAGTTACATCACCTGGTGTGCCACCTAAAAAAATTGGGAAGAGATAATTGGACTACCCGAGACACCTGGTATCAGTAGAAGGGAACGATGCTCACCCTGAAAAGAACCAAGCCATAAAGAAAGCCGAGACCCCAAAATCTGTGTGACATCTGGAAGCTCCTGGGCCTCTGCAATTGGATAAGTGAGTTCTTGCCCCATTTTTACTGCATCTGCAGAGCCATCACGAATCTGATCAGCCCAAAAGTACGCTTCTGCTGGGGCCCCGAAAAGACACAAGCACTGGCAGACAGGGCCGGTGCAAGGGTAAATTGGCGCCCTAGGTGAAAAACCTTAATGCCCCCCCCCCCCCCCCCCCGGGCCGGACACCCCAAAAAAAATTTTTCTTGCCTCAAAATACATAACGTAAGCCTAAGATTTTGTCAACAATCAAATGTAAGCAGGCTTGATTTTTTTTACTTCTTTACTTATTACAAATCATAAACAGGTCACCGTGGACTTTAAATAATTACTTATATCAATATAAACATTTCAAACTGTCACAAAAATCCATTTTCATCTAGTTTCAATAATCGTTAAACATATGATATCAGCTGTTATGTGTCGTGCTGCGCCGCCCCCAGCTACTTGGCGCCCTAGGCGGTTGCCTCGTTCGCCTATATGGACGCGCCAGCCCTGCTGGCAGATTTTCAGGAGAAATTCTCCTGTATCAAGAAACTCGGCCAACCCGACCTTACACAGCCCTTCACTCTACAAACTGATACCAGCCAACATGGATTGGGAGCAGTACTATACCAGGAATCATCACTAGGGACGAAAGATTATATCATACATCAGTGCCAAGCTCTACCCCACAGAACATAATTACCACAGAAACGAGCTTGAGTGCCTAGCAATCATGTGGACAATCAAGCGATTTCGACCCTACCTAGAACCCCAGCATTCCACACTACATACTGACAACAGGGCATTCTCGTGGCTGAGCTCGAGGAACGACAGCAAAACCAAGCTCGCTCGTTGGGCACTACTGCTGCAGGAGTATGACTTCTCAATAGAACATTGCCCTCGGAAAGAAAACGAGTTTCAGGATGCCTTTTCAGGGAGCCCCACAGGACCACAGATGGAAGGCCATTTCCAATGTAGCATGTCTGCTACAGCTCTGGCCTGGATGAGATTTATGTTGGCAGAAAAGGTAGATTTTTTATATATTTTTTTGGCCTCCCTGGTAATAGAAGTTATTTTGATTTACGTTTGTTATATTAGGTTTAACGTAAAAAATATATGAAACTGTAATTTTTATTTAGTCTTCTTAATTTGTTAATTTTAATGGACTTTAGTTATTATATTGGTCTGGAAGGTTCGAGAGCATCATCGATTGTATCGCTCCGCGGCGAACGCACGTGGCGGAAGAGCTGTGTGTCTGACGTCAGCGGACATATGGAGTGGGTGTGACGTCAGGGGACGAGTGATCGGAGTCGGCCTGTGGGCCTAGCCGGTGGCGGACGTGTCGAAATAAAGCGGGTTGGGCGTGGTGATGCTTCCACTACGAAGCGATTATGAACGGCTTGCCCTTTAAACGGTTGGGGAAGCCGTATACGTAGGACGTGAGGGAGCGATGAAGAGGTTGGTGAATATCGCGAGCATGTTTTAAGGAGGAAATACGTGCGTCGACGACACCTCCGAACCAGCATGACGGGAACTCGTCGCAGCAGAAAAATCGCAACTACGGCAACGTCTAATGGTGATGGTTCGCCATCATTTTACGCTCGTGAGTAACTGAGTGTACCAGGTGACCGGACTTCTCGACGTGGAACGCAAGTAAGTGCCAGCCATGCCACCGCCCCATTGACCCTTTTTTTAATCACAGCAAGAAATGATAAAGCGTGGATTTTCCAAACTTAATTAACTTACTACGTAATCTGATTGTTCAGCAGTTGGTTACATTCCGCGTGCAAAAAAACTATACTCGACAGACGTAGAAGTGTAAAGACCGTCAGCGTTAGACAATGACTTAAACTGTGAAAGGCCTTTTGTTTTAAGCCAAAATTTTGGAACTAGATAAATTTTTAAGATATTTATTGGGATGTTAATATGTGTTAATATGTTGTTACATTACGCTTATCAGATGCAAAAGTTTATCCTTTAATATTTATAGTTGTACTATGCCTGGCGCGTCAGAGGTTGTTTTAATATGTTATATATATATATATATCTATAGTTAATATTGTTTTTGGGGTATTTATATTAATTCTTCGGAGCTCCGAAGTCTAAGATCAGAGTATACCGTTGGTAGTAATTGTTGAAGTATTTTGTGTATAGTTTAATAGAATTTTTTTTTTAATATAATACAGTATGTATTGGAAGTGGTTCGCGCCGATTTGTGAGAAATTCTCTTATGATATACTTATCTAACTATTAAATGGTGCCATATAAATATCTCTTTTTTTTTATAACTTGCTGTCCCCTCTCACTGTTCATAATCTTACTAATAGTGTTGTTGTGTCTGCTATCTGTTTGGATTCAAATATTTTTTTTTTGGGGTTTTCCTGCGCTCGCGGTACGAGTCATTAGAGCCTTTTTACGGTGTGGCGAGGCGCGGGAGTTGTACGTGTTGGCTAGGGTCAGGGCCAAAACGTTACAAAGTGCGCCACTCTGCTTTGAGCAGTGACTGGAGGGCAGCAGGTGTAATGTTATTTCTTGTAGGGGTTATTGTGTTTGGAATAATAAGGGCTAGTATGGCAGTGAATGTGAGTTGGATTTTTAATTTGGAGCGCCCGGACTTGATAAACAACCTGGAAAAGGTGGGGATAATAGAGGAATGGCAGGAGAGGGATTGTGCCGTCAGAAATATTCGTAGTAAAGTAGGGGGAAAGGGGTATGAAAATTTCCAACTTTTTAAAGGAATTCTATATTGGGTGAAAGATGGGGTAAAAAAGGTATATGTCCCTGAGGGCTTGACAAGTGTGCTTTTAAGATATTTTCATGATTCTTGTGTAGGAGCCCATGGTGGAAGTGAGAAAACAGAGGAAAGATTAAAGGGGAAGTTTTATTGGCCCACCCTAAAAAAGGATGTGGATGAGTATGTTAAGCAATGTCATTTGTGTCAAGTGTGTAAACAACCCCGCAATAGTAAGGTGGGAAAATACTCGGTGGAGAAGATCGAGAGACCGTGGGAAAGAGCATTTATTGATGTTTTTGGGCCCTTACCACGCACCATGCGAGGAAATAACTGTTTGTTAGTATTAGTAGACGGGTTTAGTAAGTTTTGTATAATGATGGCTTTGCGGGACATGAAGAGTGTGCAGGTGGTACGGGCATTGGTGGATAAAGTTTGGAGTTTGTATGGGGGTCCGGAGCTACTGGTTTCCGATAATGCCACTTATTTTATGAGTACCATGTTCCAACAAATGTGTTTCCGATGGGGGGTGAAACATATTACTACGAGCCCTTATTATCCCAAACCCAATTTAGTTGAGAGAGTAAACAAGAATATTAAGGTAGCCTTAAGGATTTTTCACCAAAAAGACCCCCGCCACTGGGATGATTCGGTGCCTTATCTGAACTTGGCGTTTAACAGTAGCAAACACAGTGGAACAGGTTTTACTCCTGGAGAAATTTTTTTGGGTCGAGAACTCTGTCACCCCCTATTAAATGTTTGGGGGATCAATCCGGAATGTTTAGAGGTACATAGTCCTAGACGACTGGAAAATATGTGGAATGAGGTTGCTATCAATTTGGACAAAGCTAGGAATAAGATCTGCTCGCAGTATAACAAAGATCGTATTCCTAATCCTTATCAGATAGGTGAAAAGGTTTTGTGCAGACAATATATACTTAGTAATAAAAAGGATTTTATTTCTGGGAAACTTCAGCACGCTTTTGCGGGGCCCTTTGAAATAACTAGATTTCTAGGTCCAGTCACGGTTTTGCTACGAGATGTTAAGAACGTGTATAAAGTAAAGAAGGCGCATGTTTCGCAGTTAAAAAAATATATTATTCCAGGTGGATAATGAGTTGGGTAGGTTAAGAGTGGAATGATTTTTTTGTTATGGTATTTGATTTATTTTTAAGTACTGTCGGTTATAGCGGTTAGTCTTTGTACCTTTGTTAATTGTTGGTGCTATCTTGTCAATACTTTGTTCCTTTGTTAGGTGACTTTGTGTAGTTTTCTCTCCTTTTTATCTTTATTCTTGTTCTTACTTGCCCTATTAATTGTACTTTAATTGTTACCTTTTATTGTTAGGCTATTTGGTCCTAGGATGATTACCGCTAAAACGATAATGGTTTGGATAAAACCTTTTCTTTAATTGCTTCAACAATGTTTTTTTTTTGAGCGGGGTGATTTGTAGCATGTCTGCTACAGCTCTGGCCTGGATGAGATTTATGTTGGCAGAAAAGGTAGATTTTTTATATATTTTTTTGGCCTCCCTGGTAATAGAAGTTATTTTGATTTACGTTTGTTATATTAGGTTTAACGTAAAAAATATATGAAACTGTAATTTTTATTTAGTCTTCTTAATTTGTTAATTTTAATGGACTTTAGTTATTATATTGGTCTGGAAGGTTCGAGAGCATCATCGATTGTATCGCTCCGCGGCGAACGCACGTGGCGGAAGAGCTGTGTGTCTGACGTCAGCGGACATATGGAGTGGGTGTGACGTCAGGGGACGAGTGATCGGAGTCGGCCTGTGGGCCTAGCCGGTGGCGGACGTGTCGAAATAAAGCGGGTTGGGCGTGGTGATGCTTCCACTACGAAGCGATTATGAACGGCTTGCCCTTTAAACGGTTGGGGAAGCCGTATACGTAGGACGTGAGGGAGCGATGAAGAGGTTGGTGAATATCGCGAGCATGTTTTAAGGAGGAAATACGTGCGTCGACGACACCTCCGAACCAGCATGACGGGAACTCGTCGCAGCAGAAAAATCGCAACTACGGCAACGTCTAATGGTGATGGTTCGCCATCATTTTACGCTCGTGAGTAACTGAGTGTACCAGGTGACCGGACTTCTCGACGTGGAACGCAAGTAAGTGCCAGCCATGCCACCGCCCCATTGACCCTTTTTTTAATCACAGCAAGAAATGATAAAGCGTGGATTTTCCAAACTTAATTAACTTACTACGTAATCTGATTGTTCAGCAGTTGGTTACATTCCGCGTGCAAAAAAACTATACTCGACAGACGTAGAAGTGTAAAGACCGTCAGCGTTAGACAATGACTTAAACTGTGAAAGGCCTTTTGTTTTAAGCCAAAATTTTGGAACTAGATAAATTTTTAAGATATTTATTGGGATGTTAATATGTGTTAATATGTTGTTACATTACGCTTATCAGATGCAAAAGTTTATCCTTTAATATTTATAGTTGTACTATGCCTGGCGCGTCAGAGGTTGTTTTAATATGTTATATATATATATATATATATATATATATATATATATCTTTAGTAATATTTTTTTTGGGGTATTTATATTAATTCTTCGGAGCTCCGAAGTCTAAGATCAGAGTATACCGTTGGTAGTAATTGTTGAAGTATTTTGTGTATAGTTTAATAGAATTTTTTTTTAAATATAATACAGTATGTATTGGAAGTGGTTCGCGCCGATTTGTGAGAAATTCTCTTATGATATACTTATCTAACTATTAAATGGTGCCATATAAATATCTCTTTTTTTTTATAACTTGCTGTCCCCTCTCACTGTTCATAATCTTACTAATAGTGTTGTTGTGTCTGCTATCTGTTTGGATTCAAATATTTTTTTTTTGGGGTTTTCCTGCGCTCGCGGTACGAGTCATTAGAGCCTTTTTACGGTGTGGCGAGGCGCGGGAGTTGTACGTGTTGGCTAGGGTCAGGGCCAAAACGTTACACCAAGACTGCGATAGGATGGTCATGTACACTAGCACACCACAGACCCCAGAGAGCAAAGAGTTAAGCCTACAACAAACTGGATTCATGGGGGATAGTATTTTCCAGGCTGTACAATGAAGCCAACAATCTGAACCAGGTATATGCATGCTGGAACTATGTCTGTAAAACATACATGCCATATGATCTTCTGATTGATCACTCATCGATTAACAGTCCATTCGAACCCACTGCTTCCACCCAGACGGTTTAGTGAGATGGCCCGAAAAGGGGCCCAATACCCATCTACTAGTTCCCCAGACCTTACGACAAAATGTATAAGTTAAATACGACACTCTTCGCTGGCCACTCAGGCATGGCAGAAACTTGGAGAGCCATACAAAGAGGCTACTGTTGGGAGGGGATCAAAAGAGATGTGCAGGAATATGTAGGACAGTGCCATCTGTGCAATACCACCAAAACCTATTGCCCCTCGGGACACAGCCATATTCATCCTCGATGCCTCGAGACACTGTAGGAGACAGTGACAATCGACTTAATGGGACCCTATTCAAAGAGTTTCCAAAGTAACAGCTTCCTACTAGTGGTTACTGGTTACTGGTGGCCTTACCCTTGAGAACTTCTAAGACATCAAAGTGCTCAGAACCCTTGAGAATGAAATCTTTTCCTGCTGGGGATCCTCCCAGACAAATCCTTACACTTTTTCATTGATTTTGTCCAGATGGTGGACCCACATCTGGTACTATTTACTTTTATATAGTCACATATTTTAGAGATCATCGGGGAACGTACCAAACATAAACTTAAAACTTTATGATAGCGAATACATCCTGGAATATATTTCTACTCTTGAATGGTCATAAAAAGAAATAATGTAAATTTAAAAAGTACATAAGAAAATTAGAAAGACGGGTCCATTTTTGGGCGATGATTCTGCTATCTCTAAGATTTTTGCCATAACAATTGTATCGATGATTGCGAAATATTCGCTAGAATGCACTGAAACCACTTTCTAGTCTCGCGCAAGGCGCCATTTATTAAAACTGTTTGCCATTCTGTTTCCTCACTGAGAGTCGGTTTGAACTCGTTCTGGTTTACGTCCCGCGAGTTATGTTATGGCCGTGTCCCAAAGGCAGAGCTTATACGCTTCCTTACCCGAACGTCTTGGAATACCACACCTAGTTGTATATATAGCCCGGGAAAACTGAAGAAAAAAATCACCTGATGAGGTGACCGAGTGGTTACTACATTGGACTGCTAGAATTGTCGTGGCATAGATACCCACCCCAGAGTAGTGATGTCAAAAATTTTCAACAGATGGATGTATCGGTCTTTCGAGATATCGCTTGAATTATATCGATGCCAAGAAATATCGACTTGTAAATATCTATATTTGGGATACATCTGTATATTATTATTATATACAAACTTTTACCCAAGGTCTTTATTACATAATTATTATATACGTATATGTTATATTCAGTCCTGTATAACTGAAAGTCAATATAAATGGAAGTTCTTTATAGCAAAAATAATGTTTTTTTTATTTTTTAATTTTCGGTAATTTTTATGATTGTTATTGTTATAGACTTCTAAAGATTTAAGTGAAAAAGAAGCTAGCAAACATGCAAACATGTACCAAAGTTAATAATAAATAATAAAACAATAATTTTTAATAATTATTTTAAATATACTTATATATATTTTTTTCGAATCCATACTGAGAAGTGTTAATAGAATTATTACTTATATTTATCTCTCCCTAATCTCTTTTTCCCATACCATATCCCCACCCGCTAGTGACTCTTTAGAGTCTATTGGCAGTTTTCCCTCTGCTAACGACTTCTCGGGAGACTGTGGGCAATCCCCCTCATGCTAGCGACTCTCTGAAGACCGTAGGCTATTACCTCTAGCAAGAGACTCTTTGGAGATCATGGGCCAATTCCCTCTCCCCCTCTCCTCCTCCTTTCCCTGCAGGGGCCCATACCCTTACCTAAATCTCTTCATCATTCTTGGTAAACACAAGGATAAGTCAAGAAAATGTAATGGGGAACTTAATAATATTTTTATGAATTAATATAAATTATATACATTAGTTAATACCCTTGTGCGAGAGTCCTGATATCAATTATAAAGATTTCGGGGTAGTTGAAAATTTACAGATTTTTCGAAGACAGACCATTAACATGACATCATACCTCCTGTGGCAGAAAAGCCTGGTCCCTTTCCGCTGAACTTGCCTTGTCCTGCCTTGGCTCTGTTATCTATCGCTGAGCGGCCTGGGGAATTCCGCGGGCCTCCAGGGGGAGTGGCGCGAATTGACACTGCCTTTATGGACTGTTCAGGCTTCGGGTCAGCCCGGGATGACGCGACTTGTCCCAGCTGCTCTCGTCGGTTCTCGAAAGATGACCTTTGACTACTTAAGCAGCGACACCGGCCTCTGCGGGAGTTACGAGCGAGTTCTGAAAGTTCGGAGAGTTCCGTGAGAAAAGGGAAGTGCGACATCGACGAAGAGGGAGAGGAAACACCCCCTCCCCCCCGGGAATGGTGCGACACGGAGTTCTACTGGATCGCGAGAGTGCGGCGACTGAGTGGCGCGAGACTGTGTGTAAGGACAGGCGCAATGTAAGAAGCGAACCTCTGTTGAGACTAGCTACAGCGAGGAGTGCGAACTGCGGAACTTGACAGACATTTAGTGACTTAAGAATAAACATTTTTAAGTGCTAGTAACTTGTGATCGGACATTTTTAGTACAATTATTTATTATTAATGTAAATATTAGTAACTAATAAAACTGTAATAAAACCAAATTGGGCTATCCCTTACGAACCCAGTTCTCCCCACATAAGTCGTAACATATTTGGTGTCAGAAGTGGAATAGCCCTAATTAATAAATTTAGTCTACAGTTTTTTTAAACTAAAATTTCAGGAGTAGTAAAGTTAATGTTAATTTTCAGTAGAAGTTTAGGTTAGCCTGTAGGTCAAATTACACTGTAGGTCGTAGGACCGTAGTGATAGTGGCAGACTTGTAGTGTATGTGGATAAGAAAGATGGTTGCTGACAAATTTAAGAAAATAATGGCTTTCTTAGCAGAAATAAATAATAAAATAGAGAAGGGCTAAGAGGAAATGAAAAGGGGCCAATAAGAGATGAAGAATGAAATGAAGAACTGTCAAGAGGAGATGAATGCTACGAAGACAGAGATAGAGGACATCAAGAAGAACCAAAGAAGAAATGAAGAAGAAAATCGATGAAACCAGCATCCAGTAGGAATGCAAAGTGCAGTGTTTAGAGCAACATATAGCAGAACACGAAGAACTGACGGCGCAACAGCTAGCTCAACTCGAGCAGGCCACCGAACAGCGAGTAGCAGCTGTAACTGAAGAGTGCCATTGGATGATCAAGGAAGCTACATCTGCTACGAAACGGAATAGTTATTCCAGAGATGTGAAGTGAAAGGTGCAACTGGGCAGCTGCTGAAGTGAATGCTTGGGACGAGGAAGAAAGGGCTCTAACACTCGTCTTGGCCCTGCGAGTATCTCCACTAGAGCTGCTGCAGACCATACCAGTTACAGACCAGAAAGACTATAAAGTATTAGTAGAGGCCCTTGAGGTGAGGTATGGCGATCGTCACGTGGGCGAGGTGAAACCCAAGGACTCGCTGATGGTTCTATTACACCACCCTCCCTCATAACCACGATAAACTTCTCTGCTTCTTCCTGTTTTGCTAGAGATAGCTGCCGTGGTACTTGTTGGATTGGCTATGCATCACTTGTATTTAGAGATGGTAGACCTAGATTTGTTCTCTTAAGGTCAGTATCCCCTAAATAAATGATTCCTGGTTGCTTACCAGAAAAGCTGTGACTTCTTCTATTTCTTCATCTGTTAGATTATTTCGGCATTTCTTTAGTATATGTTCTAGATTTGGGTTCAGTGATTGCACGTCAAGACTTACATTGGCCTACCCAAGAGATTGGTTTAAAAACCATTGTTCGAGAATCGAGATTGGCCACCCTGACTGGTACAACCTCGCTGAACCTTGCAATGCTTCGAGCGACCAGGAGTGTATTCGATCCTAATGTCATATCTGGCGCTATCAGGTAGCTCATGTTGCCCCTATGGTCTACCATTATTCCAGCTGCTATTATCTGCTCATGGTTTGCTGGATTTGAAACAGATTCGTTAAATACCACTTGCATTACAAGAACTTCTAATTGGACGGGGGTAAACAAGGCCACCTCTTCATCTTTAATATCCAGTTCCTGTCCTTCAATGTCAATAAAGAATCAGTATCGATTCATGATGTCCACTCTTAAGATTACCTCATCGGTGATATCAGCAACAAGAAAGGTCTGTGTGAATGTCAAAGTTCCAATCCTTACCTCCAAATCCATATGTCCATGCACAAGTGAAGTGGCTGTTTCGAGTCTATATGGGATGGGTGTTCTCTTCAGCTTTTCTCTACTTACAATGTCTGTACGAACTATTTTAGCCGATGCACCTGTATCAACAGTAAGTAAACACTGTCTGCCATTGATCAATCCATTAAGCAACAAACTGTCATGGCTTCTACGAAATACAGATACAAGATAAAAACGAAAAGGCAGTAATGGTGACTATCGACAGAAGTGAAAACTTAAAACTTTGTTTTTAAATGTGTAATATGACAAACTTTCTACGTCAAATGTACGTAAGAAAATGATTTTGGTATTATATAACTAACATGTCTGTGACGCGAACCCATGAGTTTTGTTCCTACCAAAAATCGCTCAATACGGCTAAAGAAGTTTTCACTTCAATAAAATCTTCACTGAGTAACTGAAATCCATTTATTGCAATAGTAAATTGTCTAATTAGAGGTGTTACTATTAAATATCATCTCAGGAATTATACACTATTTAATACTGTAAACATTACATATGTGAATTTTATTAATCAATATCCACAAAGAAAGTTGGATGCGAAATGTATCATTTCTTTATTATTTACACATGGCACAAAGAGACCAACGCTTACAACTTTTAACATATTAAAACATGGCTTTGTTTTACGTTTACCTTCCGCATGGTCAATTAAGCAATTTACAAACTCATTTATTTAGTTTGATAAATTCCTTATAAAACCAGTGGCTGATTTATGAATTTATTTCAAGAGAGGATCTAAAAAAGAAATAATAAAATAAGAAGTTTTTTATTTTAAATTTACTTGAACAAGAAGTTTGGACAGTAACTACTCGAATCAGTGGGTTTGCACCGATGGATCGCAAAAATTGTCACAGTCACATCTCCACCGCATTTTGCACTAATTAATGACTTGAAATGGGGCGGAGCCAAGCAGTTCAAGTACGACAGGTTGAAGCGCCACTGTCAGCTGTGTGACAAATAATGCAAACCAACACTCACTCATAATGAAAAAGGCTTTGTTGATAGAGTTGCCCTGGACAAAATAATATTTAATTTGATTCATTCGAGGTTAGTTTAAGGATTTACCTCCGTCGAGGACTTTGGACACAAAAATACTTAAACAAAGAATAAATTTTTCATGTTTACATATATTATAACGATGTGTGGATAGTAACATGCGGTAGTAATGTGTTTGTGAAAGCCTATTGCTATCCACAGCAAAGAAAACGAGTAGGCCAGCTTTATTTATTTTCGTGCAGAAGCACACCTAACGGTTTAAAAAACCCTCACGCTTACATACTATGCGTTAAAGCAGGGTAGATAGTTTTTATTTAACTTTTTGTGTGGAAATGTTGGAGTATTTATGTACTGATTATATGGGTAACTGTTGGCTTATCACTAAAAAATAGTTCACTGCAAAATAAATCGCAAGTAAAAAACTCAGAAAATACGTATGCCTTATACAGCTTTAAAACCTAAAATACACTGTACAACGAGGGACGAAACAATATTTAACCATTATTTAATAAACACTTGAACGGGGGAAAAAAAAATTAAATGCTTCCTTGTGGCCATGTGCGGCATCAGGCAGCGAGTCGATTGCTTTGTGTCTCACAGTTCCTCCCCTTCCCCGTGTGTCACGTGACACTGTGACATCAGAGGGCGGGTACCTCAACTCATCCATTGGCACCATAGACTACAAAAAATTAGGATTTTTATAAAACTCTCTATACCACACAGGCTGGACTGTGTACACTAACAATAAAAATCAATGAAAAATGTATCTTATATTTAGAGAATAATTTGTCTCCTAGGAGATGACATTTTATTTACCATACTAGAAATTGCAGTGTAGTTGTGGCCTCAGCTGAGCTTACTCCAGCCACCATCCACGATGACAGTGATACATGACATACCATCATCATCATTTGCTTTTTCTATTGCTATACGTATTTCTTCAATTCCAGCTACAACTAGCCTATTTGTCAATGTGTTCTATCCACACCTGAATTATAACAAAACCATAACAACCAAAACACACGTATATAGGTATCTATATATTAATATTTGTTCTCCTCAAGGACTACGAACATACCTTTTCTACTTCAACTTACTTCTTTAAGAAAGTATTTTTGCTCATTGCTATGACATCCAGTACTCCAAGAACATTCTCGAACTGACAAAAACCGATCACCCATGTACCAGCACTGTTCTTGTCACCATGCCCCGTTTCTTCATTGCTTAGTGCGTACTTTCGATGACATGTATCACATTCAAATACCCATTTGCATTGGAGCCCAATGCGAATTTCTTTTTTGAAATCAATATCGCCAAATGTGCACTGCTTTGGAGTGTCCACTTCTTATTTGGAGGATTTTTGGAAACACACAGCTCGGGTTGATCATTATATTTCCTTTAAATTCATTCCAGGAGGATGTAGATTTATCTGCACTTTTCGTGACAACCAGTGGTGAGAAATCTTCGCATGTTTTTGGTGTCGATGTGCTGGGTTACTGAGTTGTACCTTGTCTGTGAAGTATCGTGGTGGGGGCAGGCAAGGTACCTCACACTCCACCTCAACCTCAGCACTATACCAACAGCGCGCAAAGACAAATAACCCCTTCTGCTAGGGGCATACAGAGCGTAATGTGTGGTAAACTAATAGTGAACAAGAAAGCAAAAGGCAAAATTAGAAAAAATATAGTATCAAATTTATTCAAATAATTAGAATCCAATAAAATCAGATTCAAAAATATAAATAAATAAATATATAAATATAAATAATAAATAGATGCTAACAAGATGATATATATATTTGTAAATAAGTGTATTATACAATCCATTAATATTCTGACAAAAGGACACTATAATAAGAACCTTTATAACACATAAGAAAAAGACGACGTATACATTATCCAGTAAGTGCCAAGAGGCTTAGTTACGTTACATTTAACCTTCTCCAAAGAGGTGTGCTTAAGGGAACTATGGAACAATGACACCATTAATTTTAAAACAAAATATAAAATACCGTAACATTAAGATTACCGCAGTAGTATATAATAGTTCCTCCGGGGACAGGCTTCAGGCTGTGGATTGGGATTGTCGGTCAGCCATATTGGATTGTGACGTCACGGCGGCCATATTGGATGGTTGTAACTTTGACCTTTGACCTTGACCTTGACCCCGACGGCCATTTTGGACCCGCCATCTTGGATCCGCCATCTTGGTTGAGCGTAATGGGACACAGCATAACGGGACACAGCGTAACTGGACAAGTAGTACCGTGACCATGACCATGACCAAGGCGGCCATATTGGATCCACCATATTTAAATCGAGCGCACCACTCATTATGATGAAATTTTCGTCTATGTCGCCATATTGATTTTTTTCTGTTCCACTGGAGGCCGCAATCTTGGATACCGTCGACTTTGTTTCAGCTGTTTGTTCCTAGATAGCGCCAGCATCGCTCTTGACTTTTTTCTGTTCCATTGGAGGCCGCCATCTTGGATACCGTCGACTTTGTTTCTGTTGTTTGTTCCTAGATAGCGCCAGCATCGCTCTTGACTTTTTTATGTTCCACTGGAGGCCGCCATCTTGGATACCGTCGACTTTGTTTCTGTTGTTTGTTCCTAGATATAGCCAGCGGCACTCATGTTTTTTTCTGTTCCGCTGCAGGCCGCCATCTTGGATACCGTCGACTTTGTTTCTGTCGTTTGTTCCTAGAGAGCGCCAGCATCGCTCTGTCTCATCACACAAGGTCGATGTTCCATTACCTGCCATAGCTATTATGAACCTTATCGACATTTTAAATTTAATTTTTTATGAAAAATTTATTGGAAACGCTGTGATTCGAACCATCGCAGCTCTGATATCTAGGTTGGAAAACATACGCCTTTAACCGCTCGGCCATCGAGACATTTACCAGACTGAAAATTAAATAAGGTATATATAAAAATAACATGCATATTTGGACTTGTAATTTTTTTAATTTAAAGTAATAATAGCACCACCTGTTCGAGACAGAACCATCATCTTGTATTAAGATGTAACTGTTGCAATTATCGTTATGATCGCCATCTTGAAAATCCGTCATTTTTATGCTAGAGATGCGGGAAAAAGTTCAAAATTCATTAAATAAATTGACAATAAATATAATGGTTGATTATATCGATTCCCGTCCTTGGTTCGAAAACGGTGCGGGCAAAAAATAAAAAAAAATACATCAGAACCTTCCTCCACAGAAGCCACCTACAGACTGATCTACCATCACCAATACCAAGGTTCATATATCGTCAGCTGATATGACGTCATGTCCGCAATCTTGTCTTCATACGCTGGAGACCCCCATCTTGTTTTCGTCTGCTAGGGTGTGCTGATACCATGTTAGTATAATTATCTGGTCACAACACCTTTGACCTTGACCTTGAACTTTGACCTTGACCTTGAACTTTGACCTTTACCATGAAAATTTGACCTTGACCTTGAAATTTGCCCTTAATCTTGAAATTTGACCTTGACCTTGAACTTTGACCTTGACCTTGTCGACCATCATGGATCCGACATTTTATGTTCAGTACATGCTACCAGGAGCTACCACCTGCTGGAGTACACCATCTTGTGTGTGTACTCGTATTATAGAGTACATTTACATCTGGATAATTTTATTCTAACCCGCTACAGTGCAGTAACCATTTATTACCGAGGAGCCCCCAGCCATCTTGAAATTCGGCCACCATCTTGTAATCATGTAATAATGTAGCTAGAAAAGCGGGAAAAAATCCAAAATTCATCAAAAAAATCACTCATTAACTTACATATCGATTCGATCCGCTCCAGTCCTTGGTCCGATACTCGATCGAAGCAATAATGTTTAATTTTATGAAAAAATAATAATTTCAATAAACCACGTTCAACATTCTTAAAGAGACTTTAAATCCTCTACTACCATCATCCTATCAGACATCAAGACCACCATATTGGAAATTCGTAATTGTAATGCTAGAGATTCGGAAAAAAAAAATCAAAATTCCTTAAATACATTTGTAATCTATATACTGATTGATTAGATCGACTAAGGTCCTTGGTTCGATCCCTGGTCGATACAAAACAACTTTAATTTTAAAAAAGTACCAGAAAAGTGTAAGGTTCGAGAAATAAAACACCACAAAGTCTTTTACACAATTTCTATCCCACTACAGAATCACTTGCGAAAGCCAGCAATCTCATAAACATTCAGCCCTGCATAGACGTGCAACGACTACTTCTTAGCTCCAAATGGCTCCAAATGCTCCAAACAGCCTCCAAATGGCTCCAAACGCTCCAAATGGCTGTAACAGCTCCATCTTCAATTGGTTCCAACTGATTCCAATTACTTTTCCTATCGAACTTGGCATGATTTCTAACATGTCTTTATCAGTATACATTTTGACCGGCAGTGGTAATGTATTTTGCACCTTTAAGTTATAAGTTTTATTCAGAAATCAGATTTCGATAAATGGTAGATACCATTTGGAAAGAAAATATATTAATTTATCTTCAAGTTTCTACACATACATTTAATTTAAGCCATTATGTATGTAGCCAGCTTCCCTCAGTTCTTTGAGTATGAAGGGTATTTCTTTGATGTTCGAATAGTTTCCTGCACAAAGCGAACCATGTAGAAGTCTTACCCGGTCAACCAATATTTTTGGATCTTTCCATGATGTGTAATCATTCTCTTCTACCACCATCTTCCTTGCACGTTTATTATAAATATTATGATCTCTGCTGTCCTCCGTTTTAACACCTACCACAAGGTCACATTCGTAATCGAGCCAGTGATCATCACAAGCTTGATCAGATTTATTTAATATATCACGACGTTTCCATCGTTTTGATCTCAGGACACCGCCACAGCCTTCGGTCTTGTCCGCTTTAGCTGCCTCAGCACAGTCTTCGATCACGTCGCCAGCTTCAGAGTCACTGTAGCAATCACCGCAGAAGGCATCGTCTTCACCCAGATTACCGTAAGAACTCGTTATCGTTGATGGCGAAGTGTCTGCATCGCCTTCATGCTTCCTTTTTTGGCGGCCATTATTTTTACAAAGTATGGACGATCTACTGAATATAGGCTTGAGTGTATTCTCACTTTTCACGGTGTTGATACTTCCATTAGTTTCAGTCTTCCCGAAACCATCAGCATTCTTCAATATTTGTTTCTCGTCACGATCCATCCACATCTCTTGAAGAACGCTGCATGGTATATATAATGAAAGACTCTTGGGCTCAAGAAACTAAACTATAGGTGGAAAGGATGATGCGGTTCCTAAGATTAAATGAAAGGAACTGTGATGATTTTTTTCTATATACTAAGATGATTTAATTGAGTTTGTGATGATGGGTTGACAGATTAAATAATAAAACTGGACTCATAGGCTTTTACAGAAAATGAGAATGGAGCTCACAAGATCATAGATTGTGGTTAATCTCTGACAACTGAAATGTAGAAACGATATCATAAAATGAGTTATATTGATGCAGCTCATGACAATATTGATGACAGCTATGATGATGATGATTTGAATCTGTGATAGTGACACGGATGCGGAGATTTTAAGACAAATAATATTATCAATATAGAAAAGATGGAAGCCGTAGCACGCCGATCGTGACGAGAAACAAATATTGAAGGATGCTGATGGTTTCGGGAAGACTGAAACTAATGGAAGTATCAACACCGTGAAAAGTGAGAATACACTCAAGCCTATATTCATTAGATCGTCCATACTTTGTAAAAATAATGACCGCCAAAAAAAGGAAGCATGAAGGCGATGCAGACACTTCGCCATCAACGATAACGAATTCTTACGGTAATCTGGGTGAAGACGATGCCTTCTACGGTGATTGCTACAGTGACTCTGAAGCTGGCGACGTGATCGAAGACTGTGCCGAGGCAGCTAAAGCGGACAAGACCGAAGGCTGTGGCGGTGTTCTGAGATCAAAACGATGGAAACGTCGTGATATATTAAATAAATCTGATCAAGCTTGTGATGATCACTGGCTCGATTACGAATGTGACCTTGTGGTAGGTGTTAAAACGGAGGACAGCAGAGATCATAATATTTATAATAAACGTGCAAGGAAGATGGTGGTAGAAGAGAATGATTACACATCATGGAAAGATCCAAAAATATTGGTTGACCGGGTAAGACTTCTACATGGTTCGCTTTGTGCAGAAAACTATTCGAACATCAAAGAAATACCCTTCATACTCAAAGAACTGAGGGAAGCTGGCTACATACAATAATGGCTTAAATTAAATGTATGTGTAGAAACTTGAAGATAAATTAATATATTTTCTTTCCAAATGGTATCTACCATTTATCGAAATCTGATTTCTGAATAAAACTTATAACTTAAAGGTGCAAAATACGTTACCACTGCCAGTCAAAATGTATACTGATAAAGACATGTTAGTAATCATGCCAAGTTCGATAAGTAAAGTAATTGGAATCAGTTGGAACCAATTGAAGATGGAGCTGTTGGAGCAATTGGAGCCTTTTGAAGCAATTGGAGCCTTTTGGACCCATTGGGAGCCATTTGGGCTATTTGGAGCCATTTGGAGCCATTTGGAGTGTTTGGAGCCATTTGCAGGCTGTTTGGAGCATTAAGAGCCATTTGGAGCTAAGAAGTAGTCGTTGCACGTCTATGCAGGGCTGAATGTTTATGAGATTGCTGGCTTTCGCAAAGTGATTCTGTAGTGGGATAGAAATTGTGTAAAAGACTTTGTGGTGTTTTATTTCTCGAACCTTACACTTTTCTGGTACTTTTTTAAAATTAAAGTTGATTTGTATCGACCAGGGATCGAACCAAGGACCTTAGTCGATCTAATCAATCAGTATATAGATTACAAATGTATTTAAGGAATTTTGATTTTTTTCCCCGAATCTCTAGCATTACAATTACGAATTTCCAATTTGGTGGTCTTGATGTCTGATAGGATGATGGTAGTAGAGGATTTAAAGTCTCTTTAAGAATGTTGAACGTTGTTATTGAAATTATTATTTTTTCATAAAATTAAACATTATTGCTTCGATCGAGTATCGGACCAAGGACTGGAGCGGATCGAATCGATATGTAAGTTAATGAGTGATTTGTTTGATGAATTTTGGATTTTTTCCCGCTTTTCTAGCTACATTATTACATGATTACAAGATGGTGGCCGAATTTCAAGATGGCTGGGGGCTCCTCGGTAATAAATGGTTACTGCACTGTAGCGGGTTAGAATAAAATTATCCAGATGTAAATGTACTCTATAATACGAGTACACACACAAGATGGTGTACTCCAGCAGGTGGTAGCTCCTGGTAGCATGTACTGAACAAAAAATGTCGGATCCATGATGGTCGACAAGGTCAAGGTCAAAGTCCAAGGTCAAGGTCAAATTTCAAGGTTAAGGGCAAATTTCAAGGTCAAGGTCAAATTTTCATGGTAAAGTTCAAAGTTCAAGGTCAAGGTCAAAGTTCAAGGTCAAGGTCAAAGTTCAAGGTCAAGGTCAATGGTGTTGTGACCAGATAATTATACTAACATGGTATCAGCACACCCTAGCAGACGAAAACAAGATGGTGGTCTCCAGCATATGAAGACAAGATTGCGGACATGACGTCATATCAGCTGACGATATATGAACCTTGGTATTGGTGATGGTAGATCAGTCTGTAGGTGGCTTCTGTGGAGGAAGGTTCTGATGTATTTTTTTTTATTTTTTGCCCGCACCGTTTTCGAACCAAGGACGGGAATCAATATAATCAATCATTATATTTTGACGTCGTCCCAAGTGCTCCTCCGGCTCGCTGAGGCCATTATTGCCCGTCGCTGCTTCAGGCTTGCGTGTGCGCCGGCGCCCGTGCGCAAAAGTGTAACAGGTTTTGTTTATGTAATTATGTAAGGGTGTGAATATCTATTTGTCTTGTTGTGTTGATATTGTGTTTTGTTCAAAACGGATAAAATGTGTTTCCCGGGCGACTGAGTCGCGTCTCCCCGCCTGTGACCATGTGGCTCCACGCACTCGCACACGAAGGAAAGAGGGGAGATTCATGTGCACGCGGCAAGGGGGGAGGCCGCTGAGACGTCGCGGAGCGTGGTTCGAGTCAGTCGCCAAGTGGCATGAGAGAGCGCGGACGCGAAAGTCACGTCACCGTCGTTCGCGTCGGCAGTTACGTCAGTCTTTCGTGTCATCGTCAATCGCGTCACTGCCAGTCACGTCACCGTCATCCACGCCACTGTCAGTCGCGTCACTGTCGTGTCACCGCCAGTTAGGTCACTGGTAGTGTCGTGTCGCGCTCAAGGTGCGTGGAGCCGGGCCTCGCCCTGATGGACTGTCACAGAGGGGAGCCGTGACAGCCCATGTACAGTGTGTGACGTGGGCATTAAACACACCTTAACGTCAAAAACTCTTTTATTCCACCTAAGTTAGGGTAGTTCCCTTGCCACGTGGCACGTACCCTCTCTACCGGAGCAGCTGGGCAGCGACTCCGAACCACGGGAACGGCCCTAACGTCGTCAAAATGGCACCCAACTAGTGTGGCTGACCATGAGCTTTTACATAGAAACGGACATGAAAAGTGCGGATTTTCAAAACTTTCGGGAGCCGCGAGAATGCTGCAGGGAGTCGAGCGTGGACAAGAGCGGCGCGGGAGCGGAAGCCGACGCGCCAAAATGGTGTGAGATTGCGCCGTCAAGCGATAAGAGCGCGTCACACAGGTATCGGGTTTCATTCGGCCGCGCGAGTGAGTTCGCTCTTCCCCCTTTTCCCCTTCAAGGGATCGCGCCGGATGAGCGCAGGCGAATTGCGCCCTTCGGGTCGAGCGGGAGCCGAGTCCAGCCGAGCGACGACGAGTACAGCCGAGTCGGACCATTCAAGATCACCGTGCCGCCGGGTCAACTTCCGCGGGACGAAGAGCGTGCGGAAACGGGACCTCCGACAGTGGAGGGGGGAGGCGGGCCATGCCTGTCTGTTCCCCGCCACCTGACGTCCCGGTCCGCCGCACGGGCCGGTCAGCCGCGCAGGTCGCGGAATGCTACACACCTGTGCGCGTGAATATGGACGGGGTCTGCCAGGTGTGTCATAAGCCACACGGAGAGGGCAGCTTGCGAGGGGAGGGCACTACACTATGGTGCTCATGTACCCCTAAGGAAAATACTGTAAAAAAGGAAATATATAACCATGGCACAGAGCGGGCCGTGATAAGGGAGCGCGTGACGTGCGCGATGGTAGGCTGTCCCGGGCGACCAGGCGAGACGGCGCGGTGCTATGTGTGCGGCACTGTCAGACACCGGATTTGCACGACTGCACGCGAATTCGCTGATTTCAGGGACGGACTATTTCTATGCGCAGCCTGTAACGACGGTGTGCGGCGCCATGGGGAGGCACAACCGGAACCGGTACCGCGAAATGCAAGCGTGGCGGTGTCACTACCTGTATTCACGGGGCGAGCACATGAAGATCCGCATGCATTTCTGCAAGCATGCTGGGACAGACTATCAAGACACGCGGTGCCCGAGGACGAGTTCACGGACAGAGTTAGTGGACAGCTCCGGGACAGTGCCCAAGCCTGGTGGGCGATGGCAGGCGAATACCGGATGTCTTGGACCGAATTCGTTACCCGGTTCGAATCCCGTTTTGATGACGCGCATTCCCGTGCCAGCTGTCGGTACCAGCTGTACTGTCAAACACAGCGGGCCGGGGAAAGCGTGGAAGGCTTTATTTATCAAAAGCTACGCCTCCACCGACGTCTGACGACAAGCGGCTCAGTCGCCGAGATACTGCCAGTGATTGTGGAGCTACTGTCACCGGAATTACGACCTTTCATGCGTAACGCCGCGGGAAGAAGCGTGGACGATTTCCTAGCCATGGCGAGAGAAACAGAGAGAGACATCCAGGCCATACAGAGTGCAACGGAGACCACGATGCCGTGGAGGCCCAACCCCACCCCGGCGGTGCTGTCACCAGAAGATGCTGGAGCGATGGTGCGGTACACTGGCCCGCCAGCACCGCCGTCCAGATCCGCCCAGTCGCCGGGGTCGCGGGGACGCAACCTTGAGCCACAGGGCCAGTCGCGGCTGACCTGGCGGCAGGCTGACCGAGGGGAGCGACGCGGAGGCCTGACAGCCCGCGAAGAGCGGCCTCCCCGCTGCAGGTACTGTCCAACAGAAATGTACCACTGGCACCGTGAATGCCCCGTCAAGGCCGCCGGAGAAGGGGGAAACGGAGGTGACACAACACCATCGGGAAACGCCTAGGTGAGGGCGATGAGACAGCTGGGCCCCGCTCTCCGAAACTCCAACCAGCCACGCCGCCCCACCTACCTGACGTCGGCGGGGGCGGTCCGCGCCGGCCCGACAAGCCGTGTCCCGAGTCATCGGCGAGCTATGCCGCTCGCCCCACATCATCGGCGTCCCCGCCAGCAGCTGCGGGCGCCAGTGAGCTACCGCCCCGCCCACCTGACGTCGGCGGGGGCGGTCCGCGCCGGCCCGACTGGCCGTGCCCCGAGTCATCGGCGAGCTATGCCGCTCGCCCCATGTCGTCGGCGTCCCCGCCAGCAGCTGCGGGCGCCAGTGAGCTACCGCCCCGCCCACCTGACGTCGGCGGGGGCGGTCCGCGCCGGCCCGACGGGCCGTGCCCCGAGTCTTCGGCGAGCTATGCCGCTCGCCCCACATCGTCGGCGTCCCCGCCAGCAGCTGCGGGCGCCAGTGAGCTACCGCCCCGCCCACATGACGTCGGCGGGGGCGGTCCGCGCCGGCCCGATGGGCCGTGCCCCGAGTCTTCGGCGAACTATGCCGCTCGCCCCACAACGTCGGCGTCCCCGCCAGCAGCTGCGGGCGCCAGTGAGCTTACGCCCCGCCAACCTGACGTCGGCGGGGGCGGTCCGCGCCGGCCCGACGGGCCGTGCCCCGAGTCTTCGGCGAGCTATGCCGCTCGCCCCACATCGTCGGCGTCCCCGCCAGCAGCTGCAGGCGCCAGTGAGCTACCGCCCCGCCCACCTGACGTCGGCGGGGGCGGTCCGCGCCGGCCCGACGGGCCGTGCCCCGAGTCATCGGCGAGCTATGCCGCTCGCCCCATGTCGTCGGCGTCCCCGCCAGCAGCTGCGGGCGCCAGTGAGCTACCGCCCCGCCCACCTGACGTCGTCGGGGGCGGTCCGCGCCGGCCCGACGGGCCGTGCCCCAAGTCTTCGGCGAGCTATGCCGCTCGCCCCACATCGTCGGCGTCCCCGCCAGCAGCTGCGGGCGCCAGTGAGCTACCGCCCCGCCCACCTGACGTCGGCGGGGGCGGTCCGCGCCGGCCCGACGGGCCGTGCCCCGAGTCTTCGGCGAGCTATGCCGCTCGCCCCACATCGTCGGCGTCCCCGCCAGCAGCTGCGGGCGCCAGTGAGCTACCGCCCCGCTCACCTGACGTCGGCAGGGGCGGTACGTACCGGCCCGATGTGCCGTGCCCCGAGTCTTCGGTGAGCTCTGCCGCTCGCCCTACATCGCTGGGGGCCTCGACAGTAGATGCGGGGCTAGAGGATACGCTGTCCCGGCTCGGGCGCATGGGTCCCGAGGAAGGCAGTCTACTGCGCATACCTGTCCGGGTGGACGGCCGGGAACTGGAGGCGCTGGTGGACACCGCCGCCAGCCACAGCTATATTGCCGCTCACCTCGTCGCCGGTGCTGACGTGACAGCTGAGGCTGGGACAGTCCTGCTGGCCACCAGGGGAGCTTGCGCGCCCACGTCTGGGCGCGCCCAGGTAAAAATTCACATAAGGGACCATTTTAGCCAAACAGATGCCATAGTGTTGCATGAGCTACGAGAGGAGATTATCCTGGGAGCCCCCTGGCTTGCACAGGTCGATGCCACAATCGAAGTCCGTGCCGGGCGCTTGCACCTTGGTACCCGCGGCCGTTGGACTGTCTACGGTATCCACCGGCCTATTCCATCCCCACCTCTCACAGTTGTAGGTTTGGATGAGCTGACCCACGGAGTTCCAGCCGAGCACCACGCCGACATCGATGAGGTGATAAGGGCTCATTCGCAAGTGTTTGCAGCTGCGGACCAGTTACAGAGGACTACAATTACAGAGCATAGCATACCCCTGGTGCCCCATACCCCTCCGTTCCAGAAAGTGTTCGGGTTCGGACCCCGTGAACAGGATGCCATACAGGCGCAAATCGAGGAGATGCTGGCGAGTGGCGTCATAGAACCTAGTAATTCACCTTATAATAGTCGTATCGTAATGGCCACCAAGAAAGATGGAACGCTGAGATTTTGCGTAAATTTCAAAGCAATAAATCACCTCACCATTCCGGCACCACCACCATTAATCAACATCACGGATGCCCTCGCTGGCTTGGGGAAAGCCACCATCTTTTCAAAGCTTGACCTCAAGTCGGGGTACTGGCAAGTGCCAGTATGCCCCGCCGACCGCCCCAAAACAGCCTTTACCGCCCCAGACGGCAGGCGCTTCCAGTTCTGTGCGATGCCGTTCGGCCTGATGGATGCTCCTGCGACCTTCCAGACCATGATGGTCCGTGTCCTGGATGGCTACATCGGCAAGTTTGCCCAAGCCTACCTGGACGATGTGATCATCTGGTCATGTTCGTGGGAGGAACACGCACACCATCTGGCCTTGGTGTTTGAGCGGCTCGCCAGGCACGGGCTGACGTGCGCCCCGAGGAAGTGCCACATTGGGGCGGAGGAGATAGAGTTTCTGGGCCATATTGTGGACGCAGAGGGATGCCGCCCGCTGCTCAAACAGCTGTCCATTATTGAGGGCAAGCAGGCACCCAAGACACGGAAGCAGCTCCAGAAACTCATGGGGCTGTTGAATTGGTTGAGGTCATTTGTTCCCCACTTCGCCTCGATTACCGCGCCGATTTCCGACCTGCTTTCACCTAAGCACAAATTCCGGTGGACCCAGGCCGCCGACCAGGCCCTGGGCGAGGTAAAACAACAGCTCCGCAACTGCCATACCCTGTCGCGGCTGGTGCCGGACGAACCACTGTTCGTGCAGACCGATGCCAGCCAGGAAGGCATGGGGGTGGTGCTGTACCAGCTGGACGGCCAAGGTCAGAGACGTATCGTCGAGTACGCGAGTGCCAAGTTTGGCCCAGCGGAAAGACGATACCATGTCAATGAGCAAGAGTGCCTCGCTGTGGTGTGGGCACTAAAAAGATACCGACACTACCTCGAGGGGCGCCCCTTCATTCTCCGCACGGACAGCCAGTGCCTCAAATGGCTGGATTCCGTGCAGGAGGGCAAGTCAAAGTTTACCCGGTGGGCCCTTCTCCTCCAGAGCTTCCACTTCACGGTGGAACATGTTCCCGGCCGGGAAAATGAGCTCGCTGACGAGCTTTCCCGGCACCCGGACCCCAGAACCATAGTCTACGATGATCAGGGGTGGGACAACCTCCTACCCCCGGTTCCGATTACCAACTATTCGGACCCGGCCCCCGACGATGCCCTACTGTACATGCTGCCTGGGCCCAGCACACCAGAGCCGGCCACCCAATTCGCCACCATGGCAGAGCTGGTGACTTGCGTGCGTGACGCCCAGCAGGACGACCCACAGACACGAGCCCGACTGGCCGAGTGTGGCGACCAAGCATTTCCCTATCAGCGTAGTCTCGATGGCATGCTTCAGACCCGTGGTGCTCGCAGAGGAAGCCGCTGGAGTATTCATGCACCCCCTGCTGCACGGCCAGCCATCCTACTGTTCTTCCACAGTCATGAGCTGGCGGGGCACCCTGGGGCTGAACAGACCCTGCGAGAAATCCGCAGGACATTCCACTGGCCGAAGGTCACGGCCGACGTTAAGCAGTTCGTGCGTGAGTGCCAACGCTGCCAACAGTGTAAGGCGCGTCGACCTGATGGCGTGGAGCAACAGGTTCCCCGACGCCCTGACCACCCATTCCACGAGGTGGCTCTTGACATTATGGGCCCCTACCCACGCACCTCCCGGGGAAAGCGGTTCATCATTGTAGTCACTGATTTGTTTACGCGATGGACCGAGGCGTTTGCTGTCGCCAATGTCAAGGCGGGAACAATCATCGCCCTACTGGACCGAGAGGTGTTCCCATGGTATGGGTATCCGAGAGTGCTGCTCACGGATAATGGAGTCCAATTTACGGGTCACAGCTGGCGGAAGGCATGTGGGCGGTGGGGGGTCCATCATCACACCACCCCTACCTATCATCCCAGATCAAATCCCACTGAACGCCGCAACCAAGACATTAAGACCCAGCTCCGTATCCGCCTTGATGAGGACCACACTAAGTGGGACATTCACCTCCCCACCCTCTTGTACTGCCTCCGCCGGCGCACGAACGAGGTAACGGGATATTCTCCAGCTGAGCTGCTCCATGGTCACAACTTAGCATTGCCAGCCGAACTGGGCGTCATTCACACAGAAGAACCTTTCCCGGTAGAGGACCTACGGGCTGGGGCACGCAGGCATCAGGCCCAGTTTTTGGATCATCGAACACCCCAGTCCCTAAATCCACCCCCGCAGATCATTCCAGGACAGTTTGTGCATGTAAGGCTCCAGCATCTGTCAGCCAAGGGCCGTGGGTTTTGCGCGGGCCTCGCGCCCAAGTGGTCCGAGCCCAGGGAGGTGGTGGCTCGCTTGGGGATGACCACTTACCTGGTGCGGCAGCCGAATGGCCGAATGGCCAAAATACACGGTGATGCCTTGCGGCTAGCCACGGTCCCGATGCCGCAGCAGCCGTCAACCGTAGGAGCCGCAGATAGTTTTACAGACCAGGACAGCCCCAGGGACCAACCAGAGACACCACGAGGAGGCCATTGTGCCAATTCTGACCCGATGCCCCTAGACACCGACCCTGGAAGAAACCACTGCAGTAGGGAAGGAAGGAGATCGGACTCACCTTTGGTGCCGACGAACTTCGGTGACGAAATGGTCACTGGCAATACCAACCCAGCAGGTTGCGAGGTTTCTTTAAATCCCAAAGCTCCAGTATTTTCCCGAGAAGCTACGCCCACCCAACAAGCATATGGGTATGAGCCCAACGGTTTCACCATGGACCACCTGGATGAGCTTGCTGACAGGCTGGACTCCAGGGATGCCCAAAACTCCGTCTTTAACACATCCCTTACCCCAATCCCTGATGAAGAGGACCCTGAGTTACCAACCATTGACACCATCCCTAAAATAGTATTCCCCGAGGAAGTAATGGAAGGGTTAAACGGGGATGGGTACCACCACCACATAGGTTATCCACCTGAAGGGCCCTGTGGTCCCGAGGAAGGGGTCATCATTGAACTCCTTGATGAGGTGAAGGAAGGGGACAGATCCCCACCTATGCACCCAGACACTGCACCGAATCCCCAGGTTCCGGAAATAGCCCGCCATTCCACTCGTCAGCGCAGGCCTCCCTCCTACCTGCTAGACTATTGGCCATGGGTACTCACCCAGCAGGTTACTCCTACTTCCGCCCATGGGATGCCAATATGAACGCCCGAGTGCCGAGTGTTAATGGTGAAGTGCGTGTGATCGTAGCATCAGCGGGCAAAATGACCTCGGGGAGGGGGGAGCATTTGACGTCGTCCCAAGTGCTCCTCCGGCTCGCTGAGGCCATTATTGCCCGTCGCTGCTTCAGGCTTGCAAGTGCGCCGGCGCCCGTGCGCAAAAGTGTAACAGGTTTTGTTTATGTAATTATGTAAGGGTGTGAATATCTATTTGTCTTGTTGTGTTGATATTGTGTTTTGTTCAAAACGGATAAAATGTGTTTCCCGGGCGACTGAGTCGCGTCTCCCCGCCTGTGACCATGTGGCTCCACGCACTCGCACACGAAGGAAAGAGGGGAGATTCATGTGCACGCGGCAAGGGGGGAGGCCGCTGAGACGTCGCGGAGCGTGGGTCGAGTCAGTCGCCAAGTGGCATGAGAGAGCGCGGACGCGAAAGTCACGTCACCGTCGTTCGCGTCGGCAGTTACGTCAGTCTTTCGTGTCATCGTCAATCGCGTCACTGCCAGTCACGTCACCGTCATCCACGCCACTGTCAGTCGCGTCACTGTCGTGTCACCGCCAGTCAGGTCACTGGTAGTGTCGTGTCGCGCTCAAGGTGCGTGGAGCCGGGCCTCGCCCTGATGGACTGTCACAGAGGGGAGCCGTGACAGCCCATGTACAGTGTGTGACGTGGGCATTAAACACACCTTAACGTCAAAAACTCTTTTATTCCACCTAAGTTAGGGTAGTTCCCTTGCCACGTGGCACGTACCCTCTCTACCGGAGCAGCTGGGCAGCGACTCCGAACCACGGGAACGGCCCTAACGTCGTCAATTTATTGTCAATTTTTTTAATGAATTTTGAACTTTTTCCCGCATCTCTAGCATAAAAATGACGGATTTTCAAGATGGCGATCATAACGATAATTGCAACAGTTACATCTTAATACAAGATGATGGTTCTGTCTCGAACAGGTGGTGCTATTATTACTTTAAATTAAAAAAATTACAAGTCCAAATATGCATGTTATTTTTATATATACCTTATTTAATTTTCAGTCTGGTAAATGTCTCGATGGCCGAGCGGTTAAAGGCGTATGTTTTCCAACCTAGATATCAGAGCTGCGATGGTTCGAATCACAGCGTTTCCAATAAATTTTTTATAAAAAATTAAATTTAAAATGTCGATAAGGTTCATAATAGCTATGGCAGGTAATGGAACATCGACCTTATGTGATGAGACAGAGCGACGCTGGCGCTCTCTAGGAACAAACGACAGAAACAAAGTCGACGGTATCCAAGATGGCGGCCTGCAGCGGAACAGAAAAAAACATGAGTGCCGCTGGCTCTATCTAGGAACAAACAACAGAAACAAAGTCGACGGTATCCAAGATGGCAGCCTCCAGTGGAACAGAAAAAAGTCAAGAGCGATGCTGGCTCTATCTAGGAACATACAGCTGAAACAAAGTCGACGGTATCCAAGATTGCGGCCTCCAGTGGAACAGAAAAAAATCAATATGGCGACAGAGACGAAAATTTCATCATAATGAGTGGGGCGCTCGATTTAAATATGGTGGATTCAATATGGCCGCCGAGGTCAAGGTCATGGTCACGGTACTACTTGTCCAGTTACGCTGTGTCCCGTTATGCTGTGTCCCATTACGCTCAACCAAGATGGCGGATCCAAGATGGCGGGTCCAAAATGGCCGTCGGGGTCAAGGTCAAGGTCAAAGGTCAAGGTTACAACCATCCAAGATGGCCGCCGTGACGTCACAATCCAATATGGCTGACCGACAATCCCAATCCACAGCCTGTCCCCGGAGGAACTATTATATACTACTTACCGCAGTACATACTACTCTCAGATATGGGATTACCTACACTTGATTGCCTATTCATTTTACAACACTTACGTGGGTGAGTACATGAGCCCTCAAACAAATACGTAAAACCGTTGATTCTAATAGGGCGTAAGTAAACAGTGCTTGAACACATCAATATGTATATTGTCGCGGGTTGAAATTTTGCAGGGTTGTTGAAATCAAATTTAGGGACTTTACTGACGGGACTCTGGGCTGGCTGCTCTGTTCACTCGTCAGCGCAAGTGGCGTGACCATGTAATTGGGGCACGGGGCCGGCGCGGCGCGCTGCGGGCTTGCAGAATTTTGTTTGTTTGTTTGGCCGCGCGCTGGCGCAGCCACGGGCCGCAGTTACTGGGGCGCGCTGTCGTAACAAGCCGCGCGGTGTGGCCTGCACATTGGGGTAGAGGGGGGGTAGTCTTCCCAGATGTTCTAGTTAGTTGTTTAGTAAATTTGACTTCAATAACGAGCTTTTGTTATGGTAGGCGCGGCAGGGCGCGCGAATTTAAGCGCAAGTGAGTGGTGACTCGCAGGCTCACTCAGGCGGAGGCTATGCGTCTCACCTGTGGTCACGAGTTGTTAGTTCGTTCGTGATGTAGGAATTCAAGCTTTCGGGCGGAGGCTATGGCCCTCGTCAGGGGTCACGCGTCATAGTTTTTAAAATGTAATGTTCGTTCGGGATTTCAAGGGCAGGAGAGGCCCCTACGTTATTCTTTTAAAGTAATCGATCAAGAAAGGCTTTTCGGAAAATGTGAGTATGGACTTATCTTTGTTTTAATTTTAAGTATTAATTATGATTTGAGGTATTCGGAAGGACTAGGGAAGTGTTTAGTGAAGTTCTCTCATTCTCTCTCTTGTAAGGTCGTTCAATCGTTAAGGAAGTAAAGAGATTATTGTTTTAAATTGTAATCCCGCTATTTAAATGTTCTTTAAAATGATGTTGAGTATTTGACTTTAAGAATAAAATAATTTTAATTAAGTATTATGTTATTTTGCAAAATCTCCTTAGTTCAGCTCTCACCAGACATCCTGTACGGGATGACGAACCTATGATCCTAGGTACAGTAAAGTATTTTATGAAGTTAAGACTAGTTGATGCCAAGCGAGTTGTTTCTATGTAAAGAGCTACGATTCTCGCCCCCCCCCTCTGAAGGTGGATCGTGACAGAAATGGCGGTGGCACCGGCTAGGTGCACGTGACAGAAATGGTAGAGTTCGCCGGATAGGTTCTATTTCTGGAGAGAGAGAGAGGTAGATTTTTATGTTTATTATTAAGTTAGTTTCAGCTTCTGATAGCAGGTTATTAAGAGTTTACTTGAGGAGAGGATTACGGAATTTTAGTCTATAGTGGAGGAAGTCTTTGAGATTTTTTTTTTTGACGTAACAGATGTTTATTTGAGGATACTTGTAAGGATAAAGTTTATAGTGATAAGTTGTTTTAAGTCGTTGAATTTATTGTAGATTTATATCGGGGATTATTACGTGAGGAGAATACGTTATAAGTTAAATGCTTATTAGAGATAATGCAAGTGGTTTAATTTAATTGAAGTTCATTTTAAGATTGTAGGTTAAGAGAATTATAATTTAAAATAAAGTTTTTTGTCGTAAATAGGAATTATTTTCAAGAGAAGTTTGTTTTGTTTTCGTGCGCGTAGGAGACGAGACGTACGAATTAAATCAGTCGAGGGAAGGATAAACGTTAGAAAGGAATTAAAAAGAAAACGAGAGTTTATGTAAAAGAGAGTTATAGAATTTATAGTGATGTTTTGTTTTAATTAGAAAAATGTTGAGAGTTGTTTCAGAACGACACGTCAGTGGACGTGGCAGAGTGAACACGTGACGGGGAGGTGCTGAGACCTAGCGGAGAACGGAGGAACCGCAAGCGAGGGTTGGCGCACCTGATGGAATTCGGTGACGTCACGGGCTCATACGGAGACGTGGACGACCGTGACCTTGTTTTGATCAGCTGTACGGTAACTTAGCGATAAGAAAATAGACTATTGGTTAAATAAATTTAAATTTAAGTGTGTTTTAGAAGAAGAGGAACTTTCAGTATGTAAGTAATTTATTTTAAGAAGTGTATGATGTATAGGCTAGAAGTGTTTCGTTGTAAGTTGTTTATGTTTTTGTTAGTTAAATTCTACCTCGGTTTTAAAAATATTTTTTTGGGATTTGTAAACATTATTAAGGAGGTACACTATAAAATCGATAAGCATTGAGAAAACTGGGAAGGCTAGATTTTGTGTGTAGAGGGAATTTACTCCAAAAGAACAGAGAGACAAAATTAATGTTTTCATTAGGGCGAGGGACCCTAAGGTGAGGCGTTGTGTCCCTGGGAAGAAAGGGAATTGTAGCGCAGACCATAGGAGATGGGCTGACTACGTGAATTAAGGGTTAGGAGAATCCTGAGAGTTGTGAGTAGTTTGGGGCAGGAGTTCCCCATGGTAGTACCGAAGTGGCTATCCTGTATGGGATAGGGTACCATTTCAATGAAGTTTGTTGGTGGGGTTAGAGCCCCCTGTGTAGTGGGCCTATAGCAGATTGGCACTACAGTGAATTTTTTGGTTATTTTGTGAGGTAAATTCCCTGGAGGTTAAGTAAGATTGGATTCAGTTAGGAAGGAGGGAAATGAGAAACATTGCTGTAGAGAGTTAGTGTACTTGCCTAATGTGAAATTGAATGTTACTAAATTAATTTAGGAGAAAGTTTTGTTCGGTAAATAAATAATAATGGAAGATAGCTAGATAATTAATTAATTTTTTTTGAGTAAGGTGTTTTAAGTAATGAAATAAAATAAGGTGAAGTAATTTGAATAATTGGGGAGGAGTTTCTTTAAGAGTTTAGATAATTGTTTTTGAATTTATTGAGATATTCAGCCAGTGGAGTTTGAGTATGAGAGATACAGTGAGATTTCAAGGAAATTGGTTGTTTATTAATTAGGACGAATGAGATTTTATGATTTAGAGTCAGTAAGCATAGTTAAATTTACGACATAATATTTGTTGACAGTTTACAGTTATTAAGGAGAAAACAGAGTAATCTATTTATTTTTATTTTAAGGGTTTGAAGATAAGATTATGAATTTTTTTTTTGAAAGTTTCTTGGGCATGTTTGAATAATTTTTATTTGGATTTTAAGAAATTACAGAGAAAATTTAATTGATTTACATTAGTTTGGAAGTATGGAGGTTTAGTGTTCGATTAGCCCTAACTTGATGGTCGGATCCCAAAAGAATGCCGTAAAACCGATAGCCAATTGAGAGGAATGCGGTAGGCGCTTGTGTAGAGAGGGGTTGTGGGAAAACTCCTTGGGACTGATGGCAGATCAGGGGCCCTAAATAGTGTGTGATGCTGTAAAACCAGTGCAGAGAAAGCCTGGTATGCTTAAATTTTTGGGCACAGGTTATGTAAACCTGGGGTTCCATGGGATTTAGTCATGTTAGCTGCTGTGAGACATTAAGATTTCCAGGCTCCATAGTAAATTCAATGTAAATTTTTGTTTTCTTAAAATAATAAATTTGTGTTTAATTTTTTTGAGATATTTGATTTGTAACAGTGAATACAGACCCCGAGGAATAAGAGTTGTCATGATGTGAGAGGAGAAGGTGGTAGGCCTAAAAGGGTACAGGCACCACAGAGGTTATTTGTATTGCATAATTTAAATATAAGGAAACTTGAGAATTTGAAATTTTGTTGTTGGTTTGTACACCCATAAGAAGAGTATAGGCAGAATTTTTATTGTTATGAGATGTCTAATTTAATTGAAAAGAAGAAAGTTTAAAGATGCAAGGTAACATTATTATTGTAATAATTGAAAGAGATTAAGAGGTAGAGAGAAATAGGCAGTTTTTGTTTGTAAGTACTAAAGTTTACATATAGAAATTTAGTAACTAAGAATGAATAATAAGTTAAGTCTAGTGTAAAAGTTTTTTTTAAGTTTGTTAAGTTAAGAGTCACAAGTAAATTTTTTTTTAGAGAGAATGTCTTTGATAGGAAGTATTAGAAACTTATGGGAATTTTAGGGTAACATAAATAATGTAGGTAATGAATAATAAATAGATGGTAGGTCTTAAGTTAGGATTAACATTTGAAGCAGAATTTAATTAAGAAGAAGGAAAATAAATAGGCCTAATGAAAAGAACAAAAAAGGATTTTATGGTAAAGCATTTTTTTTAAGTAATAAACAATGAATAATAATGTTGTTTCAGGGTAATGTGTACTAATAATACAATTTTTTTTTTAGGACCAAAGAACAGGAATTATGTAATTTAAATTAACATGTATTTTTGAAACTGTTACAGATTCCTTAAGATGAGCTGAGCAGCAGTCCAGTTTACAAGATGACAAGAGTTCGAGAGACAAGATACAAGATCACTGAAACAAGAGCCAAGACTGAAGATTCAAGAGAAGAGAAAGCTGGCAGCCATGGACTTACAAGTGGAGATTAATAAGGTCATGTAAAGTTTTATTTTTTTTTATGGAAGACAGTAACTGGAGTTTTTTTTTGTTATAAACATTATTTACAGAACTTTTTAGGTTATAGTAATGTAATGGAACTAGTGAGTTGTGGTAGCTGTCAAAAAGAACTAATACCTTAAGTTTAATTTTTAAAGTTAATTTTCTTAATTTACAGAGGGATTAGTAGTTTTTTTTAAACCTTATTTAGGTTGGAATTTAAATACAATAGCTTATTATAAATGTGTACGAACAGTTCAAGTTCACAGTACTGATAGGTAGGTCAGATGATCTTATTGATTTTGATGATTTGTTGTTTTGAGTTGATTTTTAGGTGTTGTGAATTAGACAATGAAATAGTTTTGAAAACTTAAATTATTTCAAGCTAAGAAATAGTAAAGTTAATTGTAACTCAAAGGACACCAGAATTTAATTTTTTTTTGAATTAGTAATGTTTGAAAATTTTATACTTTACAAGAAAGGTTATAAACAAACAGATCGGATGGAACAAGGATGCAGTAAATCACAATTTCATTTAGAATTATTGATTAGCTTTTGAGGTTATGAAGTAAAAGTAATTATAGTTTAAAAGTTTGAATAAAAAAAAATGTTTTTTTTTATTTGTTTGAAATAGAAAGTTTAAAAGTTAATTAGTCATGATCTAGGTGGGTGATGGGGTGGGAATTGGCCACTCTTTTTCCCTATAACCTCCCTAACATGGCCTTCTATTACATCTAACAGAAAAAAAAAAGAAGAAAAAGAAGACTTATTATTAGTTAGAATGTTTTTTTATGAAGATACCTGATGAACTTTTTTTTTATTGTTGGGAAGAATAGTAGCAAGATTAATCAGATGTTTTACTCAGAAGAAGAAGAAGAAGAAGATAAAGCAGTTTTATGACTCGACAAGCCAGAGATTGGTGTTTCCCCTCTGCGCTCCTATTGACTACGTTGTTTACTCTCATGGGATAGCTGGTTCGGCACCATGGAGAGAGATTGGTGGGCATTGTGGTTGCCCCCAGAAGAAAAGAAGAGTAGAAGAGGTTATGGGTGGGTCATGTGAACTGACCTTCAACCCAGTTACTTCGTGGGGACTATTTGCTGTATAGAGAAGATCAAGACTCAAGAGTTAGGGAAAATTATTGGAGGTCATGTTTCCCTTCCTTAAGTTTTTCCTATCAAATTATTTGCCTGATTAGATTATGCTAAGGGTGGGATACTTTATGTTAGCAGTTGAATTAATTAATTTTATTTTTTTGTGTGTTTGCATCCTTGCCCATCGATTGCAGTTTAGTAGTTAGTTTTGTATTTGTCAGGCGTGATGGTAATGCCTGTTGATGATGTTTCAGAATTGTAATCTGTTCGTGATGAGGATGGCACAACTCCGAAGCAGATGTGGGGAGAAGTTGTGAGCTGCCCTGGAAGCCAGTCCAGTAGCTGTTGGAGTTGAGTGGTGTTTGCTGATGGCCAGCCCAGGGAGCTACTCTTCTCGACAACACTGACTTCGAGGAGTTGCACCAACCTTCACGAGATAAGAGTTTAATTAATTGAAACACTGTAAGGACACTTAATTTTTTTTGAAGAACGAAAGAAGTATGGTAATAAACGGAAACTGAAAAAAAAAATAATAATAATTATCAAGAATTTGCACATTGTTTAACGAATACTGAGAAACTAAGAACAGTAATTTAATTTGTAAAGAGAGCTTCACTAACAGAACAATTTTTTTAGAATTGAGAACTCGAGCCTCTGAAGGTTCCTGTGAGAACAAACCAGATAAAAGTTTTACATTTAATTTTATGAATACTTGTTGTTTTAAAATAAATCTTATGCAGAATTTAGATGTATGTTCAGACAGCAAGGAACTAAGAAAATTATTATTTTTGTGAAATGAGGAATTTATAGTTATGGTTTAATGGAAAAAGACAATTTGTAATTTTGAGGTAGCTCGATGGGGCTCGAGCTCTGTGAGGGGAGGGTTATGTCGCGGGTTGAAATTTTGCAGGGTTGTTGAAATCAAATTTAGGGACTTTACTGACGGGACTCTGGGCTGGCTGCTCTGTTCACTCGTCAGCGCAAGTGGCGTGACCATGTAATTGGGGCACGGGGCCGGCGCGGCGCGCTGCGGGCTTGCAGAATTTTGTTTGTTTGTTTGGCCGCGCGCTGGCGCAGCCACGGGCCGCAGTTACTGGGGCGCGCTGTCGTAACAAGCCGCGCGGTGTGGCCTGCACATTGGGGTAGAGGGGGGGTAGTCTTCCCAGATGTTCTAGTTAGTTGTTTAGTAAATTTGACTTCAATAACGAGCTTTTGTTATGGTAGGCGCGGCAGGGCGCGCGAATTTAAGCGCAAGTGAGTGGTGACTCGCAGGCTCACTCAGGCGGAGGCTATGCGTCTCACCTGTGGTCACGAGTTGTTAGTTCGTTCGTGATGTAGGAATTCAAGCTTTCGGGCGGAGGCTATGGCCCTCGTCAGGGGTCACGCGTCATAGTTTTTAAAATGTAATGTTCGTTCGGGATTTCAAGGGCAGGAGAGGCCCCTACGTTATTCTTTTAAAGTAATCGATCAAGAAAGGCTTTTCGGAAAATGTGAGTATGGACTTATCTTTGTTTTAATTTTAAGTATTAATTATGATTTGAGGTATTCGGAAGGACTAGGGAAGTGTTTAGTGAAGTTCTCTCATTCTCTCTCTTGTAAGGTCGTTCAATCGTTAAGGAAGTAAAGAGATTATTGTTTTAAATTGTAATCCCGCTATTTAAATGTTCTTTAAAATGATGTTGAGTATTTGACTTTAAGAATAAAATAATTTTAATTAAGTATTATGTTATTTTGCAAAATCTCCTTAGTTCAGCTCTCACCAGACATCCTGTACGGGATGACGAACCTATGATCCTAGGTACAGTAAAGTATTTTATGAAGTTAAGACTAGTTGATGCCAAGCGAGTTGTTTCTATGTAAAGAGCTACGATTCTCTCCCCCCTCTGAAAGTGAGACGTGACAATATATACAATTCTATAATTACAAAAGAAACGTGCTGTCTGTCCGGGCATGGAGCTGCGTAACAAAGATCACTGAGCACGGAACCTAAAGGATGAGAAATGCGCGACCAAGATAAAAAATGGGTCTAATTAGCATACACGAAAAACGTAAGCAAGCTATACAATGGGACCCGCAAGTCACCACTAACGCAGCTATAAAGTAGTGCAACGGCCACGCCCGCCGTCAAAGGGCAATCAGAAACTCAGTGTCAACAGCTAACGCAACTTTAGTACTCATGACCACAAATTACCAAACGTTAAAAAGTAAGCTACCGACCAGAAAATGAAGCTTGCCATCGTCATTATGGCCGACGTCGCAGCACCACCGGCGAAACCGTGAACCCGAACAGAACAGCCCCAGCTTATGCTAAAACCAGAGCTATATACCCAAGCTAGAGGGCTCTAGTGTAGCAATCAGTAGGCCTGGAGAGGGGAGGAGCCTACGTCACGCGTAAGTTAGACGGCAAGGCGGGAGGAGAACTCAAGAGGGAGGGAAGGGGAGGAGCCGGCGGGCGCCGACGAGGTAAGGCGCACGCTTCATCTGAAATAAGAAAAGCATAGTTTCAGTATGTAATAATATGAGTAGTATAGGAATGTATGTCCGGGGACAGGGACCAGGGTGAGGATTGAGGAGTGTGCCGACCGCCATCTTGGATTGTGACGTCACGGCGGCCATCTTGGATGGTTGTGACCTTGACCTTTGACCTTGACCTTGATATTTGACCTTCAAAATGTGTCAAAATCGTCCAAAATTGGGCAAAATTTACCCAAAATTCCTCAAAAATCGTCAAAATTTCCATTTATGTGGAAAAAAATTCCGCCAAAAAATCTCAAAAAATTCCACAATTCAAAAATTAGGATTTCGAAAATCCTCAAAAGCCATTTTGCCTTAGAAAGAACCCAAATTACTGAAAGTGGCTTAAGCATCCTTAGAGCTAGCCGCTTTAAGCCGCCAAGGTCATGACCTTGAAAATTAGGATGTCATGGCAGCCATATTGGATGATGACGTCACCGTTGCAATTTTCGTTACGGTCGCCATCTTTAAAATCTTCATTTACTATCCGATTTTAATGAAAAAAATTTTAAAATTTATTAAAAATCCATTTAATAAAATTTAAAAAAAAAATATTTAAAAATCATACATTAACGACACGGAGCTCGGAGTCCGCGGTTCGAACCCGACGAGTGCAAAAAAAAATTAAAAATGACGACAGATCCTTCCCCCTAGGTGGCTGCTGGCAGACTGACCCCCACCACTTTTACCAATGCACATATACCATCAGGTAGTATGACGTCATGTCCGCCATCTTGTCTTCGATGCTGGAAGCCATCATTGTATCGTCGGCTAGAGTGCGCTGACACCATGCTAGTTTAATTCTTACCCACTAGAGTGCAGTAATCATTTATTACTAAGGTGTCCGCCATATTGAAATTTGGACGCCATCTTGAAAAGCCGTATTTATTTAGCTAGAAATTCGGGAAAAATTCCAAAATTTATTAAATAAATTTGCAATCAATATACTGATTGGCCCGGTCAGTTCCTATCCTTGGTTCGATACTCGATCGATGCAATATATTTTTATTTTATGTAAAAAATAATAATTTCAATAAATCATGTTCAAAATTCTTAAAGAGACTTTAAATCCTCTACTACCATCATCCTATCAGACATCATGTCCGCCATCTTGGAAAATTCGTAATTGACTTATTAATTCGGAAAAAGTTCAAAATTCATTAAATAAATTTGCAACCAATAAAATGATTAGTTAGATCGACTAAGGTCCTTGGTACGATTCGGAATGAAGATGAAAAAAAAATAAACATAATATAATAGTGGCAGGTCCGAGAAATAAAACAACACAAGTTCTTTCACAAAATAAACTTTATTACATAATTTCTACTTTACTACACGAACACTTGCGAAAGCCAGCAATCTTATAATCATTTAGGTCCGCAGCGGCGTGAAATGACTAATTCTTAGCTCCAATCGGCTTATACTAGAAAGAGTCCAGCCAGAACCTTTACAGACATAGTCCTCCTCTTCTTGACACAGTTTCTGGATACCGTTTTTAACAGTATGCTTCACATCGTTAGAACTGTAAATTACTGCAGCCGATGTCTTGAATGCACACTTCTTCACTTCGTCTTCGAATGGATACGGCTTTCCATATATACAGTCCAACCACAAGTTGTATTTTAATGGACCGTTTGTTGCTACATCATCAGTAAGCTGATTGATTATGTTCTCTTTGATATCATCAAGAAAATTACAAATGTCTTTCGACTCAGCTAACGTATTTAGATAATAGTAGTCTTTTAATGTCCCACGAAATGCAGACTGCGCCAAGTAGAACCCATTATCATTCACTTGTAATGCGCCGAACACAGTCTTAGGTTTATTTTCATGTTCAGACGTCATACCAATCGGTTGCTGCACATCGGTTTTCTTGCTTGTTCTCTTACGAGTCTCCAATCTAAAGCGAGGAGTCGAAGTTTCTACAGGTAGTTCTTCAGTAGACACACGGACTTTACCGTTGCATTTTTTCACATGTCGTCGCAAACTGTCAATACGTGTAAACCATTCATGACACCCATCACAGCGAAACTTTATACGAGATGGATTCTTCTTGCATTTACTGCGCTCATGTCTTCATGCATCATGAGAAAATGCGAACGACATATCACAGTAGCTGCAAGGATACCGTGGTGATGAAGACGATCCTTTCAGACCCGAACCAGATGATGTTGTTGCAGCAGTTACACCATCTCCAGGCATACTCTTATGAACATCAATACATCGTTGCTGCACCGAAACCTTTACTTTCTGCCGCACAGCAGGACCTTTGCATGTCTTCATGTGCGTTTTCATATTATCTTGTCTTGCAAATTGCTTGTGACATTTCTCACAAACAAACATTTTACGATAAGGGTTCTTAGCGCATTCTCTCCTCTCGTGTCGTCGAGTATTGCTGCTGTTTGTGAAAATCTTGTCACAGTAACAGCACCGATGTTCGTTAGTCGTTGTTGAATCACCAGTCATTGAAGTTTCCATCAAGGGCGAAACGAAGTTCGACGAGTTTTCCTGCGTAGTCAGCACCACCGGCATTAAAGTCTCTCCTGCTGACGGTATCGCGACTGTTGAAATCTCCTCTTTTGATGACGTCGTCTTTGCCGACGGGATCTGCACCTTCTCCACCGTAGCTGACGTCAGGGTTCCCGTAGACAATGGTGCGTCGTCCATCAAGTTCAGCGTTTTAGATGGTAAAGATGCTATCGAAGTCTCAAGAACAGGCAATTACACGACGTATGCACCAGTAGAATCAAACTAGGTGATCCTTACACCGACGACGTAAGTAACAAACTGAGCGACCTGCTGTCCAGGACTCGCTTATATACACGCACCGGTTGGAATAATACTCTAGTCAAATCAAGAACCAATTACTATAATACTCGAGTCAAAACACCATTGAAAGAAGAAGCGCACCAAAATAAGGTAACGCATTTGGAAACAAATTCATCAAATGAAATGAACACGCAATGCACGCACTTGCAGCTTTCATCTCAAGGTATCATTTAAATTTCATTCAAGCGAAGTATCAAGCCAATGTCACATCATATTATCATCCTATTGGTCATACTATCCTCAAAATTTAACAGTCTTATAAATCACACCAGTTATAGAAGGACTTATAGTTTATAACACACATCATTTCAGCCATTGTTCTTTAACAAATTCGAATTTAAAAATGTAAAATGTAAGTACTTGTTAAGTTGAAGAACCAGGTACGTAAATATATTATATACTTTATGGACACTGTAGGCACATAAACCCTGAAAGTACATATGTAAGAATGATATTTAATAAAACTAATATTAAATTGTATATTTAATCACAATAAAATACTTACATCAGATCAAAAAAAGCAGGTTTTATTCTATAAACCCTGCATTTCGTAGATCATGTTTCTTTGAGGATGCATAAATTTTCAACATTTTGCGAACCAAGTAGAAGTTTTAGCCTATTCTCCAATCATTTGGATTGACTCTCGATGATCAATTTGGTCTCGCGTGCTACGGCTTCCATCTTTTCTATATTAATAATATTATTTGTCGTAAAATCTCCGCATCCGTGTCACCATCACAGATTCAAATCACCATCATCGTAGTTGTCATCAATATTGTCATAAGCTGCATCAATATAACTTATTTTATGATATCGTTTCCACATTTCAGTGGTCAGAAATTAACCACAATCTATGATCTTGTGAGCTTCACAATATTCTCTATTGTTTTCTAGACATGGTTAGCTCCATTCTCATTTTCTTTAAAAGCCTATGTGTCCAGTTTTATTATTTAAACTTTCAACCCATCATCCCAAACTCAATTAAATTATTTAATTATATAGAACAAAAATCAACAATGTTCCTTTCATTTAATCTTAGGTACCGTATCATCCTTTCCACCTATAGTTTAGTTTCTTGAGCCCAGGAGTCATTCATTATATACCATACAGTATTTTTCAAGAGATGTGGTATACTACCAGTTCTACATACAAATCCATCCTATCATTGATTTTTTACACATAAAAAAACCTTCACGTTATTTTTACACGTTTTATTAAATTATCACTTCGACTGAAATAATTACCACTCATAGTAATACATACAAATCCATCCTATCATTTAATTGAATCACATAAAAAAAAACCTTCACGTTATTTTTACACGTTTTATTAAATTATCACTTCGACTAAAATAATTACCACACATAGTAATACATACAAATCCATCATATCATTGATTTCTTTACACATAAAAAAAACTTTCACGTTATTTTTACACGTTTTAGTAAATTATCACTTCGACTAAAATAATTACGACTCATAGTAATTTCTACAAAGAACTCTTTGCCCAAGACATTTTAACCATCATCTCCGAAAACAACCATGTCACGTCTATATCACAAAGTAAAAGAGGGTAGAGGAGTAAGGACAAACAAGTGCTAGTCACTCATAGGGTAAGAACCATGTGTTGGATACCTATCTCAGACATTGTAGCAACTCTGTATTTTTCTTACCTCATGTAGAAAAATATCTTCCTATACATACGTTTTTAAAATTATTCACGTACGTCTAGTCAAAAGTACCTAAATTCAAGCTCGTTAACCTCAAAGAAAATTTAAAAAATTCTCAAGGATAGAGGCAGAGACTACACGATCGTGACACGCATACCGTCACCCGCAAATGAACATTGACCCCTCGCGCATGAGTTGCAAGCTTGCAGAATGCTGCAACAGTCATATGTTTGCTCGAGTCATACATACATAACGTCGCCAGCCTTCCCACTCATTTCACGTAAAGCTCCAGTGAAATAGTAATAAAGCTCATGTAAAGTACTCGCTGGAATCAGTTTAAAAGTGCTAAACACGGATCCAGAGCAGAAAATCAGCCCTCGAATGTATAACTCGATACTATAAAAAAATTTGTAGTGTATATAACAGATTCAAACCCAATAGCATACTCTTTACGGTGAAAATTATAAGCGGAAAAATATTTTAAATCATGACCCCGGCTAGTATACATTTTTTTCGTGAACCCTAAATTCATGTTAGTAATCGGTACGAATGTGTGAGTAATTCGGACGAATAATCGCTTACCAAGTATCCAGAATCTTACTGGTACAGCCCAGCCAGTGCACCAGAGTACCCCGAAGTATGATCAATTGATTAACATTATTCAATTTTTTAATATCACCTCCGTAGTGTACACCAATATATGACAGGTTACGATTTAAGACCATAAATTTCCCACAAGTCTGTTAGTTTTATTTCGGGAAGTAATAAATTATTTCTAAGAAATAATAAATCAAGTTCCTATCAGATTTGCTCTAACGTTACGGTATTACATACACCAGCACTTTACCAAAACATCTCCCATAAAAAAATCCTAAGAATGCAGATAACATACTCAGACAAAAGTAATTTTAGCAAAACTGTCTTGAAGATTATTCGTAAAAATAATAAACACACAAACAAGTCAAAACGTGCATTACAACTCCGACCAAAATTACGTGTCACATGTAGTTTATTACATTAGGATGAATGAAGTAGGTTAAGAAAAATAAATGAAACAATATTTTTAATTCTATAATTTATTTAAAATTGTACATTTATACACAATAAAATCTGACATGGTATATATATATAATACATTTCTCAGTTCATGTGAGGATCATTTTTATTAAAATAAATTATTATATTTCGTTTTTAGAGTGACAAAATACAAATAATTCATGCAGATCACGTTACATCAGTTCAGGAGTGTAGCACCTTAGAGGACCAGAGATGATGCTAGAAACCCACCTTTACAAAATTTATAATGTTTTTTCAAGTATAATTTTCGTGTAACCTGTACACCGCACTTCTCACACAGAAATTTTACACGGTCAAGATTTCTTCTGCATCCATGCTTTTCATGGATGCGTGTACTTCGTAGTCGCTCAAATCGTTTACCACAGTAGCGGCACTGATACAGATATTCATCGCAATTACCATCGCTTCCCCGCTGTACAACTTGCAAATGAACTTTGCTTTTACAATGCCTAATCAAATTACTTTTGTTTGTGAAATGTACACCACATGGGTCACACGGAAATGTCACACGATTAGCGTTTCTTCTACAGACATGATTTTCATGTCTTCTTGCATGTTGACGGTATTTAAAACTTTTGTCACAGTAACAGCACCGATGTTCGTTAGTCGTTCTTGAATCACCAGTCATTGAAGTTTCCATCGAGGACGAAACGAAGTTCGTAGAGTTTTCCTGTGTAGCCAGCACCACCGGCATTAAAGTCTCCTCTGCTGACGGTATCGCGACTGTTGAAGTCTCCTCTTGTGATGTCGTCGTCGTTGCCGACGGGATCTGCACCTTCTCCACCGTAGCTGACGTTAAGGTTCCCGTAGACGATGGTACAACATTCATCAAGTTCGTCGTTTTAGATGTTAAAGATGCCATCGAGTTCACAAGAACAGGTAATAACGCGTCTTATGCACCAGAAGAATCAAACTAGGTGATCCTTACACCGTCGTCGCCAGTAACAAACTGAGCGACCTGCTGTCTAAGACTCGCTTAAGTATCAGCGTCCGCTTGTATAATACGCAAGTCAATACATCATCCAATGTTATTACTAAAAAAAATTAGGAATTTCAAGGAATAAAAGTTTAAATTATATATTGAAACAACTAATCGCACATCCTACATACACGGTTCATTTAGACTTACTAGAAGGATTAAGAGTCTCTGAACAATGGAACTTTCACAACCCAAACATAATTTAAACTAGGTACCCAAATTTAAATTTTATTATGTACAGCTACACATAACCTCCAACTGACTCCAAATGACTACAACACATGACCAAAATAATTTATACGATACCAGGTTAGGTCCAAAGTCAATTTTTTTTGTACCTCTCATCTACAGTTCAGAGGACCTTCAGTGTTGATATAGCTACAGACAAGACATGCCCAGTACCATACATCTTCAAAGCCTTCAAAGTCGATCCTTGTTAAGCCTTATGACAAAAGTCTCCAAAACAAGAGTCCTACTCTATAAGTTTACTATACACTTTTATGCCTTTTCATAGCACACATCGATAAATATATTCATAAATAACCCAAAATATTATCAGACCACTAGCATTCGATTTACGCACCAACATATTCATCAACACAAGTCCATTCTACATTAAGCTCCTCACTTATTTTCATCAGTCTACTCGGCTACACTCAGCACACAAAAACCAAAAGAAGTCAATTACCAACCTAGTATTTATGTACATTCGCTCATTTAACATGAGGTGCCCGCCATATTGAAATTTGGGCACCATCTTAGATATTTGTATTTATTGACTTATTAGTTCGGGAAAAATTCCAAAATTCAGCGAAAAAATCACACATTATTTTACATATTGAATCGAAACTTGCGTCGATCTATGGACGAAGCTGAAAATAAATTTAATTTAAATACCAGAAAGTGTCAGGTTCGAGAAATAAAACACCACAAGTTCTTTTATAAACATAATATTTATTACACAATTTCTATCCTACTACAGAATCACTTGCAAAAGCCAGCAATCTTATAAACATTTAGCCCTGCATAGACATGCAACGACTACTTCTTAGCTCCAACAGCTCCAAATGCTCCAACAGCTCCAAATGCTCCAACAGCTCCAACAGCTCCAAATGCTCCAACTGCCTTTTCTTTCAACAGCTGCAATGATATTGGGCTACAATGCTACGAGTCTAAGAGACTACGAGGCTACAAGGCTACGAGTCTAAAAGGATCTAGCTGGTTCCGAGTTATACATGGCGGTGAGACTGCATGACTAAAAGACCGCTTGGCTACGAAACCATATGTCAATGAAGCTACTCGGCTCCAACACGCAATGTACACACAGTACACACAGGAAACGGAACGTACACACAGTACACACAGGAAACGGAACGTACATACAGTACACACAGGAAACAAAACGTACACACAGTACACACAGGAAACGGAATGTACACACAGTACACACAGGAAACGGAACGTACACACAGTACACACAGGAAACGGAACGTACATACAGTACACACAGGAAAACGGAATTTACACACAGTACACACAGGAAAACGGAATGATCACACATACAGTAGCGGAAACACACACACACACACACACAGGCTTAGTGAGAAATCAGGATACAAGAAATAAATCATACTTTTTTAAAATATAAATAATTCATTTCATTTTTCAATAGTACACGCATGACAGTTAATCAAATGATTATTGTATGTAGCCAGCTTTTCGCAGTTCGTTAAGTATGGACGATACTTCCTCCATATGCGAGTAGTTTCCTCTACGAACAGATGCCACCAACAGTCTTAGCCGGTCAACCAATATGTTGGGATATTCCCATGAGCTACAATCAATCTCTTCTGCTACGTTCATCTTCCTATTATGTTTATAATAAATATTATTATCCCTGGTGTCTTCTGTTTCAACACCAACTACAAGGTCACTTTCGGCATCGAGCCAATGATTATCACAAGCTTGATTAGGATAATTTATTTTATTACGTCGTTTCCATCGTTTTGGTCTAAAGACACCATCACAGTCTTCGCTCTTGTATGATTTAGGTGCTTCAGCACAGTACTCATTCATGTCAGCATCACAAGATTGATCAAGATAATTTATTTTATTACGTCGTTTACACCGTTTTGGTCTTAGGCCGCCATCACAGTCTTCGATCTTGACCGCTTTAGGTGCTTCAGCACAGTACTCAATCATGTCAGCCTTAGTTGTGTCAGCACAGTCATCGATCATGTCAACCTCAGATGTGTCACCACAATCTTCATCCATGTCAGCTTCAGATGTTTCATCACAGTCTTCGGTCTTGTCAGCTTCAGGTGGTTCTCCATCTTTCACATTTTCATGGAGACGACTAGATATTGGTGTAAATATCTTTTCATTTCTAATGAGGTTGCTACTTTCTTCGTTTGTTTTTAATTTTAAATTATTGTTTTGATCTATATCAATATTTTTAGCATTAGCTTTTTTACAGTCTTCATAATTATTATTGACGTCTAATATTCTGCCTTCGTTCCTCTTCCACGATGTTGGAACACAGTCTTCGTTATCTTTATTCATCTTAGTTGTACAGTTCATGCAATGTCTATCCAAGTAATATCGTCTACCAAAGGATTTATGACACTGACTGCAATTAAATGGTATTTCACAAGGACCCAAACTACATTAGCTTCTCTCATGACGTTTAGCATTCTTTCTCAAGGTAAACACCTTGCTGCAGTATCTACAGTGATGTCGGTTTGATACAGCTACAGGCAACGAATCAGGGTACATGTTAGCTTCTGCGACTAATGGTAGATGAAAACTAAGAGTTGTAAATTAAACCATTACTTAAATAGAATTTTTTTTAAAATAATTATTTCGTCAGCGGGAGTTAAGTTATCTCATACAAAAGTACTGGTTGTAAGTAGTTCTACTTTTCATCAACAGTTGACTCCACATGTTGCTAGCTGGTAAATAATAATTATTACTTTTATGCCGGATGCGGGATGCTCACTAACGATCTGTTGAAAAAGGTGTGCTTCCCTAGATCTCAAGAGGAAGAACATCGTCCTTATTTTAAAAAAAATAGTGAATATCATCATGGCCTAGCGAGAATCACAAGATAACCTATTCGCATATTAGCATCCAGCATGTATCAGTTGTCTGTATAAGCAGTCAATGTTTTGTGTGGGATGCAGGATGCTCGTTAACGATCGCAACAGAAGGAGGGCTTCGCTAGAACTCAAGGGGAAGGGAAATCTTCGTGTGTGATAGAGTTTCTCAGTTTTTTCATGACGTAGTAATCGTCTGATTAATGATCTTCCGTTTTTGTCTGATTTCCACCTGATAAAAAAAAATTTAAGTACCGATTTGTTAATATGAATTCGGAAATTTATACGAAACTCTGAATAAAATTACCTGTCTTAGACACCAAGGACAATGCAGTCTGTCTTACATGTTAATGCTTCTCAGCTGTCCCATAGCATATTATTTGTCTGAGTAAGGTTATTTTATTTTAAATCCACCTAATAAAAATATTGTAAGTGCTAATTTATTATCATTTATTTATTATTATTATTATTATAATCAAAAGCATTTGATGAGCAAAGATAGAGTTATAGTACAAGCCAGAATTTTATGTATTTTTTGTTTTTATTTTAAATTTTTTATGATTTTTTTTTTTAATATTTTTTTTCCCTCTAATTTTATGATATCAAGAAAACGCGTGGTGGTTTTCTCCGTGTGCTTCTGATTATTCTTCTCATAATTATGGTGGTTTTCTCCGTGTGCTTCTGATTATCCTTGTCAATATTATGAAGGTTTTTTCCGTGTGCTCCCGATTATTCTTGTTAATATTTTAATGGATTTTTCCAAATGCTTTTAATTATTCCTGGCTAGACATCTGATGGTTTTCTCCGAGTGATCCTGATTATTTGTGAGAAATCGATCTCTGCATGAATGAATTTTTACTAAATGCGTCATGTCATTTTATTCAGAGTTACATTTAATTAGTGAAATCCTGCTAATAAATTAGCACTTACAATATTTTTATTAGGTGGATTTAAAATAAAATAACCTTACTCAGACAAATAATATGCTATGGGACAGCTGAGAAGCATTAACATGTAAGACAGACTGCATTGTCCTTGGTGTCTAAGACAGGTAATTTTATTCAGAGTTTCGTATAAATTTCCGAATTCATATTAACAAATCGGTACTTAAATTTTTTTTATCAGGTGGAAATCAGACAAAAACGGAAGATCATTAATCAGACGATTACTGCGTCATGAAACAACTGAGAAACTCTATCACACACGAAGATTTCCCTTCCCCTTGAGTTCTAGCGAAGCCCTCCTTCTGTTGCGATCGTTAGGGAGCATCCTGCATCCCACACAAAACATTGACTGCTTATACAGACAACTGATACATGCTGGATGCTAATATGCGAATAGGTTATCTTGTGATTCTCGCTAGGCCATGATGATATTCACTATTTTTTTTAAAATAAGGACGATGTTCTTCCTCTTGAGATCTAGGGAAGCACACCTTTTTCAACAGATCGTTAGTGAGCATCCCGCATCCGGCATAAAAGTAATAATTATTATTTACCAGCTAGCAACATGTGGAGTCAACTGTTGATGAAAAGTAGAACTACTTACAACCAGTACTTTTGTATGAGATAACTTAACTCCCGCTGACGAAATAATTATTTTAAAAAAAATTCTATTTAAGTAATGGTTTAATTTACAACTCTTAGTTTTCATCTACCATTAGTCGCAGAAGCTAACATGTACCCTGATTCGTTGCCTGTAGCTGTATCAAACCGACATCACTGTAGATACTGCAGCAAGGTGTTTACCTTGAAAAAGAATGCTAAACGTCATGAGAGAAGCGAGTGTAGTTTGGGTCCTTGTGAAATACCATTTAATTGCAGTCAGTGTCATAAATCCTTTGGTAGACGATATTACTTGGATAGACATTGCATGAACTGTACAACTAAGATGAATAAAGATAACGAAGACTGTGTTCCAACATCGTGGAAGAGGAACGAAGGCAGAATATTAGACGTCAATAATAATTATGAAGACTGTAAAAAAGCTAATGCTAAAAATATTGATATAGATCAAAACAATAATTTAAAATTAAAAACAAACGAAGAAAGTAGCAACCTCATTAGAAATGAAAAGATATTTACACCAATATCTAGTCGTCTCCATGAAAATGTGAAAGATGGAGAACCACCTGAAGCTGACAAGACCGAAGACTGTGATGAAACATCTGAAGCTGACATGGATGAAGATTGTGGTGACACATCTGAGGTTGACATGATCGATGACTGTGCTGACACAACTAAGGCTGACATGATTGAGTACTGTGCTGAAGCACCTAAAGCGGTCAAGATCGAAGACTGTGATGGCGGCCTAAGACCAAAACGGTGGAAACGACGTAATAAAATAAATTATCTTGATCAATCTTGTGATGCTGACATGAATGAGTACTGTGCTGAAGCACCTAAATCATACAAGAGCGAAGACTGTGATGGTGTCTTTAGACCAAAACGATGGAAACGACGTAATAAAATAAATTATCCTAATCAAGCTTGTGATAATCATTGGCTCGATGCCGAAAGTGACCTTGTAGTTGGTGTTGAAACAGAAGACACCAGGGATAATAATATTTATTATAAACATAATAGGAAGATGAACGTAGCAGAAGAGATTGATTGTAGCTCATGGGAATATCCCAACATATTGGTTGACCGGCTAAGACTGTTGGTGGCATCTGTTCGTAGAGGAAACTACTCGCATATGGAGGAAGTATCGTCCATACTTAACGAACTGCGAAAAGCTGGCTACATACAATAATCATTTGATTAACTGTCATGCGTGTACTATTGAAAAATGAAATGAATTATTTATATTTTAAAAAAGTATGATTTATTTCTTGTATCCTGATTTCTCACTAAGCCTGTGTGTGTGTGTGTGTGTGTGTTTCCGCTACTGTATGTGTGATCATTCCGTTTTCCTGTGTGTACTGTGTGTAAATTCCGTTTTCCTGTGTGTACTGTATGTACGTTCCGTTTCCTGTGTGTACTGTGTGTACGTTCCGTTTCCTGTGTGTACTGTGTGTACGTTCCGTTTCCTGTGTGTACTGTGTGTACGTTTTGTTTCCTGTGTGTACTGTATGTACGTTCCGTTTCCTGTGTGTACTGTGTGTACGTTCCGTTTCCTGTGTGTACTGTGTGTACATTGCGTGTTGGAGCCGAGTAGCTTCATTGACATATGGTTTCGTAGCCAAGCGGTCTTTTAGTCATGCAGTCTCACCGCCATGTATAACTCGGAACCAGCTAGATCCTTTTAGACTCGTAGCCTTGTAGCCTCGTAGTCTCTTAGACTCGTAGCATTGTAGCCCAATATCATTGCAGCTGTTGAAAGAAAAGGCAGTTGGAGCATTTGGAGCTGTTGGAGCTGTTGGAGCATTTGGAGCTGTTGGAGCATTTGGAGCTGTTGGAGCTAAGAAGTAGTCGTTGCATGTCTATGCAGGGCTAAATGTTTATAAGATTGCTGGCTTTTGCAAGTGATTCTGTAGTAGGATAGAAATTGTGTAATAAATATTATGTTTATAAAAGAACTTGTGGTGTTTTATTTCTCGAACCTGACACTTTCTGGTATTTAAATTAAATTTATTTTCAGCTTCGTCCATAGATCGACGCAAGTTTCGATTCAATATGTAAAATAATGTGTGATTTTTTCGCTGAATTTTGGAATTTTTCCCGAACTAATAAGTCAATAAATACAAATATCTAAGATGGTGCCCAAATTTCAATATGGCGGGCACCTCATGTTAAATGAGCGAATGTACATAAATACTAGGTTGGTAATTGACTTCTTTTGGTTTTTGTGTGCTGAGTGTAGCCGAGTAGACTGATGAAAATAAGTGAGGAGCTTAATGTAGAATGGACTTGTGTTGATGAATATGTTGGTGCGTAAATCGAATGCTAGTGGTCTGATAATATTTTGGGTTATTTATGAATATATTTATCGATGTGTGCTATGAAAAGGCATAAAAGTGTATAGTAAACTTATAGAGTAGGACTCTTGTTTTGGAGACTTTTGTCATAAGGCTTAACAAGGATCGACTTTGAAGGCTTTGAAGATGTATGGTACTGGGCATGTCTTGTCTGTAGCTATATCAACACTGAAGGTCCTCTGAACTGTAGATGAGAGGTACAAAAAAAATTGACTTTGGACCTAACCTGGTATCGTATAAATTATTTTGGTCATGTGTTGTAGTCATTTGGAGTCAGTTGGAGGTTATGTGTAGCTGTACATAATAAAATTTAAATTTGGGTACCTAGTTTAAATTATGTTTGGGTTGTGAAAGTTCCATTGTTCAGAGACTCTTAATCCTTCTAGTAAGTCTAAATGAACCGTGTATGTAGGATGTGCGATTAGTTGTTTCAATATATAATTTAAACTTTTATTCCTTGAAATTCCTAATTTTTTTTAGTAATAACATTGGATGATGTATTGACTTGCGTATTATACAAGCGGACGCTGATACTTAAGCGAGTCTTAGACAGCAGGTCGCTCAGTTTGTTACTGGCGACGACGGTGTAAGGATCACCTAGTTTGATTCTTCTGGTGCATAAGACGCGTTATTACCTGTTCTTGTGAACTCGATGGCATCTTTAACATCTAAAACGACGAACTTGATGAATGTTGTACCATCGTCTACGGGAACCTTAACGTCAGCTACGGTGGAGAAGGTGCAGATCCCGTCGGCAACGACGACGACATCACAAGAGGAGACTTCAACAGTCGCGATACCGTCAGCAGAGGAGACTTTAATGCCGGTGGTGCTGGCTACACAGGAAAACTCTACGAACTTCGTTTCGTCCTCGATGGAAACTTCAATGACTGGTGATTCAAGAACGACTAACGAACATCGGTGCTGTTACTGTGACAAAAGTTTTAAATACCGTCAACATGCAAGAAGACATGAAAATCATGTCTGTAGAAGAAACGCTAATCGTGTGACATTTCCGTGTGACCCATGTGGTGTACATTTCACAAACAAAAGTAATTTGATTAGGCATTGTAAAAGCAAAGTTCATTTGCAAGTTGTACAGCGGGGAAGCGATGGTAATTGCGATGAATATCTGTATCAGTGCCGCTACTTTGGTAAACGATTTGAGCGACTACGAAGTACACGCATCCATGAAAAGCATGGATGCAGAAGAAATCTTGACCGTGTAAAATTTCTGTGTGAGAAGTGCGGTGTACAGGTTACACGAAAATTATACTTGAAAAAACATTATAAATTTTGTAAAGGTGGGTTTCTAGCATCATCTCTGGTCCTCTAAGGTGCTACACTCCTGAACTGATGTAACGTGATCTGCATGAATTATTTGTATTTTGTCACTCTAAAAACGAAATATAATAATTTATTTTAATAAAAATGATTGTCACATGAACTGAGAAATGTATACGATATATATATATATATATATATATATATATATTTATATATATCATGTCAGATTTTATTGTGTATAAATGTACAATTTTAAATAAATAATGGAATTAAAAATATTGTTTGATTTATTTTTCTTAACCTACTTCATTCATCCTAATGTAATAAACTACATGTGACACGTAATTTTGGTCGGAGTTGTAATGCACGTTTTGACTTGTTTGTGTGTTTATTATTTTTACCAATAATGTTCAAGACAGTTTTGCTAAAATTACTTTTGTCTGAGTATGTTATCTGCATTCTTAGGATTTTTTATGGGAGATGTTTTGGTAAAGTGCTGGTGTATGTAATACCGTAACGTTAGAGCAAATCTGATAAGAACTTGATTTATTATTTCTGAGAAATAATTTATTACTTCCCGAAATAAAACTAACAGACTTGTGGGAAATTTATGGTCTTAAATCGTAACCTGTCATATATTGGTGTACACTACGGAGGTGATATTAAAAAATTGATTAATGTTAATCAATTGATCATACTTCGGGGTACTCTGGTGCACTGGCTGGGCTGTACCAGTAAGATTCTGGATACTTGGTAAGCGATTATTCGTCCGAATTACTCACACATTCGTACCGATTACTAACATGAATTTAGGGTTCACGAAAAAAATGTATACTAGCCGGGGTCATGATTTAAAATATTTTTCCGCTTATAATTTTCACCGTAAAGAGTATGCTATTGGGTTTGAATCTGTTATATACACTACAAATTTTTTTTATAGTATCGAGTTATACATTCGAGGGCTGATTTTCTGCTCTGGATCCGTGTTTAGCACTTTTAAACTGATTCCAGCGAGTACTTTACATGAGCTTTATTACTATTTCACTGGAGCTTTACGTGAAATGAGTGGGAAGGCTGGCGACGTTATGTATGTATGACTCGAGCAAACATATGACTGTCGCAGCATTCTGCAAGCTTGCAACTCATGCGCGAGGGGTCAATGTTCATTTGCGGGTGACGGTATGCGTGTCACGATCGTGTAGTCTCTGCCTCTATCCTTGAGAATTTTTTAAATTTTCTTTGAGGTTAACGAGCTTGAATTTAGGTACTTTTGACTAGACGTACGTGAATAATTTTAAAAACGTATGTATAGGAAGATATTTTTCTACATGAGGTAAGAAAAATACAGAGTTGCTACAATGTCTGAGATAGGTATTCAACACATGGTTCTTACCCTATGAGTGACTAGCACTTGTTTGTCCTATCTCCTCTACCCTATTTTACTTTGTGATATAGACGTGACATGGTTGTTTTCGGAGATGATGGTTAAAATGTCTTGGGCAAAGAGTTCTTTGTAGAAATTACTATGAGTCGTAATTATTTTAGTCGAAGTGATAATTTACTAAAACGTGTAAAAATAACGTGAAAGTTTTTTTTATGTGTAAAGAAATCAATGATATGATGGATTTGTATGTATTACTATGTGTGGTAATTATTTTAGTCGAAGTGATAATTTAATAAAACGTGTAAAAATAACGTGAAGGTTTTTTTTTATGTGTAAACAAATCAATGATAGGATGGATTTGTATGTATTACTATGAGTGGTAATTATTTTAGTCGAAGTGATAATTTAATAAAACGTGTAAAAATAACGTGAAGGTTTTTTTATGTGTAAAAAATCAATGATAGGATGGATTTGTATGTAGAACTGGTAGTATACCACATCTCTTGAAAAATACTGTATGGTATATAATGAATGACTCCTGGGCTCAAGAAACTAAACTATAGGTGGAAAGGATGATACGGTACCTAAGATTAAATGAAAGGAACATTGTTGATTTTTGTTCTATATAATTAAATAATTTAATTGAGTTTGGGATGATGGGTTGAAGGTTTAAATAATAAAACTGGACACATAGGCTTTTAAAGAAAATGAGAATGGAGCTAACCATGTCTAGAAAACAATAGAGAATATTGTGAAGCTCACAAGATCATAGATTGTGGTTAATCTCTGACAACTGAAATGTGGAAACGATATCATAAAATAAGTTATATTGATGCAGCTTATGACAATATTGATGACAACTACGATGATGGTGATTTGAATCTGTGATGGTGACACGGATGCGGAGATTTTACGACAAATAATATTATTAATATAGAAAAGATGGAAGCCGTAGCACGCGAGACCAAATTGATCATTGAGAGTCAATCCAAATGATTGGAGAATAGGCTAAAACTTCTACTTGGTTCGCAAAATGTTGAAAATTTATGCATCCTCAAAGAAACATGATCTACGAAATGCAGGGTTTATAGAATAAAACCTGCTTTTTTTGATCTGATGTAAGTATTTTATTGTGATTAAATATACAATTTAATATTAGTTTTATTAAATATCATTCTTACATATGTACTTTCAGGGTTTATGTGCCTACAGTGTCCATAAAGTATATAATATATTTACGTACCTGGTTCTTCAACTTAACAAGTACTTACATTTTACATTTTTAAATTCGAATTTGTTAAAGAACAATGGCTGAAATGATGTGTGTTATAAACTATAAGTCCTTCTATAACTGGTGTGATTTATAAGACTGTTAAATTTTGAGGATAGTATGACCAATAGGATGATAATATGATGTGACATTGGCTTGATACTTCGCTTGAATGAAATTTAAATGATACCTTGAGATGAAAGCTGCAAGTGCGTGCATTGCGTGTTCATTTCATTTGATGAATTTGTTTCCAAATGCGTTACCTTATTTTGGTGCGCTTCTTCTTTCAATGGTGTTTTGACTCGAGTATTATAGTAATTGGTTCTTGATTTGACTAGAGTATTATTCCAACCGGTGCGTGTATATAAGCGAGCAGGTCGCTCAGTTCAGTGAAAGTAAACACCGATCGAGCTGGGGATGCCGATACGAGTGGCATGCTGCTTGCTGCCGGGCATGGTAGGCCTGTGGTGCGTCGCGACGATATAATTTAAAATTAGTGGTAGAAGTCGTGTCCTGTGATACGTGTTTGCCCGGATAGTTAGTGCAAATAAACACCGATCGAGCTGGGGTTGCCGATACGAGTGGCATGCTGCTTTCCGATGGGTACCACTGCTGCAGGGCATGACTACTTAAAATTTTGAATATTTAAAACAATACGAGTGCTCTGTTCCCATTCGCCTGTGACTTTATATGTTGGCAGTTCTACCACTATATTTAAGTGCGTAGATATTAAGATACTAAATAAAGTAATATAATATATTAGGCTAAGAGAGAAAAATTAAAAATAATAAAAACAAAAAAATCAAATAAAATACCAAAAATATAATAGTTTAATTCATATTAAGTTATTAGCTTTAAGATATCTTAAATAATGTAGCCTACGCTCCGCACTAGCAGAGCGTACACATATTGAAATATGTTCTGTTTGTGTATGTTTAGTAAGTAAGGTGTTCTAATTTTCTTCTTTTAGTTTAGGTGCTACTGGAGGCGGAGTGGGTGGCCCGGTGTGGCCAGCCACCACCAGAGGCGCTCGCGTCCCTGGTCAGAAGATCCAGAACTGCAGAACAACAAACAATGCGGACATTTAAGTCCAAGCGCCCAAACCCCGCATGGTAGACTCTTTCTGCTCTGACCAACTCTTCTTCCTGAACCATCCTTCTTTCTCCCGTATTGAACCTGCCTGAAATTAATGCATGAAATTTGGCATCCCGCATGAAAGTGCCCAGGGTTTTCCCTGTGTCTATGCAGGTTTTACCTGGGCCCAACTTATCTAGTAGTTTAGTCTAGAGTTAAGAGTGAGGGGAGTTAGTCATGGCGCCAATCGCTGCCATGGCTGGCCAATCCCCTCCTAGCACACGATGCATGCGACCCTCTCCCTGCATGGCTAATCCCAGCATGACTAAGGCGTATAGGCTTCGGCCTGAGACGCACTTAGGTCCCTCCCTAACCCGGACCCCTCCCAAATACACTTAGTTTTAGTTAGGTTAGAAAAAAAAAAAAAAAAAAAGGTCGCTCAGTTTGTTACTTACGTCGTCGGTGTAAGGATCACCTAGTTTGATTCTACTGGTGCATACGTCGTGTAATTGCCTGTTCTTGAGACTTCGATAGCATCTTTACCATCTAAAACGCTGAACTTGATGGACGACGCACCATTGTCTACGGGAACCCTGACGTCAGCTACGGTGGAGAAGGTGCAGATCCCGTCGGCAAAGACGACGTCATCAAAAGAGGAGATTTCAACAGTCGCGATACCGTCAGCAGGAGAGACTTTAATGCCGGTGGTGCTGACTACGCAGGAAAACTCGTCGAACTTCGTTTCGCCCTTGATGGAAACTTCAATGACTGGTGATTCAACAACGACTAACGAACATCGGTGCTGTTACTGTGACAAGATTTTCACAAACAGCAGCAATACTCGACGACACGAGAGGAGAGAATGCGCTAAGAACCCTTATCGTAAAATGTTTGTTTGTGAGAAATGTCACAAGCAATTTGCAAGACAAGATAATATGAAAACGCACATGAAGACATGCAAAGGTCCTGCTGTGCGGCAGAAAGTAAAGGTTTCGGTGCAGCAACGATGTATTGATGTTCATAAGAGTATGCCTGGAGATGGTGTAACTGCTGCAACAACATCATCTGGTTCGGGTCTGAAAGGATCGTCTTCATCACCACGGTATCCTTGCAGCTACTGTGATATGTCGTTCGCATTTTCTCATGATGCATGAAGACATGAGCGCAGTAAATGCAAGAAGAATCCATCTCGTATAAAGTTTCGCTGTGATGGGTGTCATGAATGGTTTACACGTATTGACAGTTTGCGACGACATGTGAAAAAATGCAACGGTAAAGTCCGTGTGTCTACTGAAGAACTACCTGTAGAAACTTCGACTCCTCGCTTTAGATTGGAGACTCGTAAGAGAACAAGCAAGAAAACCGATGTGCAGCAACCGATTGGTATGACGTCTGAACATGAAAATAAACCTAAGACTGTGTTCGGCGCATTACAAGTGAATGATAATGGGTTCTACTTGGCGCAGTCTGCATTTCGTGGGACATTGAAAGACTACTATTATCTAAATACGTTAGGTGAGTCGAAAGACATTTGTAATTTTCTTGATGATATCAAAGAGAACATAATCAATCAGCTTACTGATGATGTAGCAACAAACGGTCCATTAAAATACAACTTGTGGTTGGACTGTATATATGGAAAGCCGTATCCATTCGAAGACGAAGTGAAGAAGTGTGCATTCAAGACATCGGCTGCAGTAATTTACAGTTCTAACGATGTGAAGCATACTGTTAAAAACGGTATCCAGAAACTGTGTCAAGAAGAGGAGGACTATGTCTGTAAAGGTTCTGGCTGGACTCTTTCTAGTATAAGCCGATTGGAGCTAAGAATTAGTCATTTCACGCCGCTGCGGACCTAAATGATTATAAGATTGCTGGCTTTCGCAAGTGTTCGTGTAGTAAAGTAGAAATTATGTAATAAAGTTTATTTTGTGAAAGAACTTGTGTTGTTTTATTTCTCGGACCTGCCACTATTATATTATGTTTATTTTTTTTTCATCTTCATTCCGAATCGTACCAAGGACCTTAGTCGATCTAACTAATCATTTTATTGGTTGCAAATTTATTTAATGAATTTTGAACTTTTTCCGAATTAATAAGTCAATTACGAATTTTCCAAGATGGCGGACATGATGTCTGATAGGATGATGGTAGTAGAGGATTTAAAGTCTCTTTAAGAATTTTGAACATGATTTATTGAAATTATTATTTTTTACATAAAATAAAAATATATTGCATCGATCGAGTATCGAACCAAGGATAGGAACTGACCGGGCCAATCAGTATATTGATTGCAAATTTATTTAATAAATTTTGGAATTTTTCCCGAATTTCTAGCTAAATAAATACGGATTTTCAAGATGGCGTCCAAATTTCAATATGGCGGACACCTTAGTAATAAATGATTACTGCACTCTAGTGGGTAAGAATTAAACTAGCATGGTGTCAGCGCACTCTAGCCGACGATACAATGATGGCTTCCAGCATCGAAGCCAAGATGAACAAGAACATGAACAAGATGGCGGACATGACGTCATACTACCTGATGGTATATGTGCATTGGTAAAAGTGGTGGGGGTCAGTCTGCCAGCAGCCACCTAGGGGGAAGGATCTGTCGTCATTTTTAATTTTTTTTTGCACTCGTCGGGTTCGAACCGCGGACTCCGAGCTCCGTGTCGTTAATGTATGATTTTTAAATATTTTTTTATTAAAATTTTATTAAATGGATTTTTAATAAATTTTAAAATTTTTTTCATTAAAATCGTATAGTAAATGAAGATTTTAAAGATGGCGACCGTAACGAAAATTGCAACGGTGACGTCATCATCCAATATGGCTGCCATGACATCCTAATTTTCAAGGTCATGACCTTGGCGGCTTAAAGCGGCTAGCTCTAAGGATGCTTAAGCCACTTTCAGGAATTTGGGTTCTTTCTAAGGCAAAATGGCTTTTGAGGATTTTCGAAATCCTAATTTTTGAATTGTGGAATTTTTTGAGATTTTTTGGCGGAATTTTTTTCCACATAAATGGAATTTTTGACGATTTTTGAGGAATTTTGGGTAAATTTTGCCCAATTTTGGACGATTTTGACACATTTTGAAGGTCAAATGTCAAGGTCAAGGTCAAAGGTTAAGGTCACAACCATCCAAGATGGCCGCCGTTACGTCACAATCCAATATGGCGGTCGGCACACTCCTCAATCCTCACCCTGGACCCTTTCCCCGGACATACATTCCTATACTACTAATATGCAGTATTATAAGCTTTAACATAAGGTTAATAAATGTACATAGCTCTACCTATGAACAGAGGAAAGAAATAGCTTTTCAAAGTGTACAAAGACTGAATATATCAATTATGAGACAAAATGATACAGAAAAGATGAATTTAATCTAATTGACAATTTTTTCTCAGTTATACCACTGGAAACACGGACCCAATTAAAGAGCGAGCCGGTCTATATTTACGATTGGTACTTTTAACCTTTAATTTACGTTTTCTATGAGCTCTTGATGATGAGTCATTTAACCCATTACTGAGTGTTGTGAGCGCAGGCCACGCTACAGTGACATCCCTATGCTTGCCGAGGTAGGATGATCCCGCCATGATTAGTCATTGCCTTCCGCGGGATGAAGGTGAACCCAGGAAGAAGGTTCGGAATCCCATCCCCGGCCGGGAATCGAACCCGTGCACCTTGACCACCAGCCAGATACGCTAGCCACTAGACCACCTGAAACTTCTATATCAATTAAAAAGTTACATTGTAAGAAAGTAGTGTTATATCATTTTGTAATATCTCTACCACTTAAAATTTTATAATGGTATTTACCATTTTCCTTTTTATAAATTTTGTGACTAAAAAGTTTCCTTTTTAAAAATTTACATGTAGTAAACCTACAAGATATCTGTAGTAAATTTGTACATTTTTTAAAGGTCTTGTAGTAAACCTGACTCATAATTCCAACATAGTTAAATGACCGTAGTTTTGAATAGTCAATAATTAAATCCTTTAATATTTATAAACAATTAACCAATATTTTACAATAGTACGTAAATCCATTTAAAAAGCAGCATGTTTGGTTTTTAAATTATTTGTCCGTACATAGCATGTGGTCCTGTCTATGAACGCCAGTAATTACAAGTGAATGATGTGAATTCCTCTGTTTACTGGGCTTCCAGTTAACAGTCGTTGAGTTACATTTAAATCGCAATGACTCTTTGAGTGTTCCTGAGATGTCTGCGGTGGCATCGTGGAAAAAAAAAAAAAAAAAAAAAAAAAAAACACTGGCCAAGTCGAACCAGGCTCGATTGCTGGCAGGAGCAAAATCCTTATTTTTACACTTTCGGAACACGGATGTCAGTGCCATTGCCATTGATTGGTGCGATTTTTCGTGGTATTATAAAGGTTGAACTTGTTAATTTCATATAACAAGATGGATGAACAAAATTAATGTAGCAGTAGTATATAATAGGGCATACTGGGACACGGGTTCTGGGTGTGGTGCCGGTGCCGGTGTCCGCCATCTTGGATTGTGACGTCACGGCGGCCATCTTGGAGGAGTGTAACGGGACATAACGTAACGGGACAAGTTTGACCTTGACCTTTGACCCTCAAAATTCGCCAAAATTGGGCAAAAATTGCCCAAAATTCCTCAAAATTCGTCAAAATTTACATTCCTGTGAAAAAAATTCCGCCAAAAAAAATCTCAAAAAATTCCACAATTCAAAAATTCCCGTTTTCGAGAGAAAAATTCCCGTTTCGAGGGAAAATTTCCCGTTTTTAGTCCTTAAAAATCCCAGCGGCTAGAAATGTCCATATGTAGGCTTAAGCATCCATGTCTACAGCCTACGATAAGCCTCTGACGTCATCATGGATTATGACGTCACTGTTGCATTTTCCGTTACGGCCGCCATCTTTAACTTTTTTATTTATTATCCGATTTTAATGAAAAAAATTTTAAAAAATATAAAAAAATTCAAATAATAAAATTTTAATAAAAAATATTTAAAAAATAAACTTTTACGACACGGAGTTCGGAGTCCTTGGTTCGAACCCGGTGAGGGCAAAAAAATTAAAAAATGGCGACCGATCCTTCCCTCACAGTGACTGCTGGCATACTGACTCCCACCACTTTTTTCATAGCATATATCATCCGGCAGTATGACGACATGTACGCCATCTTTAAATTTGGACGCCATCTTGAAAATCTTTATTTATTATCCGATTTTAATGAAAAAAATTCCAAAATTCATCAAAAAATTAACGTATTTGAATTCTGTTTGATTATACCGATGTACGTCCTTGGTTCGATTCCCGGCGAGAGTAAACGGTCGATCCTTCCTCCATGAAAGCTACCTAGACTGATCTACCACCACCAGTACCAAGGTATATATCATCAACTGGTATGACATCATGTCCGCCATCTTGTCTTCATCCGCTGGAGACCACCATCTTGTTTTCGTCAGCTAGAGTGTGCCGATACCATGTAGTATAATTATCTGGTCACTATACTTGTGTCCTCAACTGTTGACATTGAACATTGACCTTGAACTTTGACCTTGACCTTGAAATTTGGCCTTGACCTTGAAATTTGACTTTGTCCTGGAAATTTGACTTTGTCCTTGTCGACCATCATGGATCCGACATTTTATGTTCAGTACATGCTACCAGAGGATACCACCTGCTGGAGTACGCCATCTTGTGTGTGTACTTGTATTATAGAGTACATTTCCATCTAGATAATTTTATTCTAACCCGCTACAGTGCAGTAATCATTTATTACCGAGGTGCCCCCGCCATCATGAAATTCGACCGCCATCTTGAAATCATGTAATAATGTAGCTAGAAAAGCGGGAAAAAATCCAAAATTCATTAAATAAATCACTCATTAACTTACATATCGATTCGATCCGCTCCAGTCCTTGGCTCGATCCTCGATCGATGCAAAACATTTAATTTTATGAAAAAAAAAAATAATAATTCCAATAAACCATGTTCAACATTCATAAAGAGACTTTAAATCCTCTACTACCATCATCCTATCAGACGTCAAGACTACCATATTGGAAATTCGTAATTGTAATGCTAGAGATTCGGGAAAAAGTTCAAAACTCATTAAATAAATTTGTAATCTATATACTGATTAGATCGACTAAGGTCCTTGGTTAGATCCCTTGTCGATACAAAACAACTTTAATTTTAAAAAAGTACCAGAAAAGTGTAAGGTTCGAGGAATAAAACACCTTTAGTCTTTTACAAACATAATATTTATTACACAATTTCTATCCTACTACAGAATCACTTGCGAAAGCCAGCAATCTTATAAAAATTTAGCCCTGCATAGACGTACAACGACTACTTCTTAGCTCCAAATGCTCCAAACGGTCTCCAAATGGCTCCAAAAGCTCCAACAGCCTCCAAATGCTTAACACAGTTCCAAATGGCTCCAAATGCTCCAAACGGCCTCCAAATGCTTGACAGCTCCAAATGTTTCCAGCAGCTCCAAATGCTCCAAATTCTTGACAGCTCCAAATGCTTCAAAAGGCTCCAAATGCTCCAAATGACTCCAAAAGGCTCCAAATGCTCCAACAGCTCCAAAAAAAGGCTCCAAATGCTCAAACAGCCTCCAATGCATAACACAGCTCCAAATGGCTCCAAATGTTCCAAACGGCCTCCAAATGGCTCCAACAGCCTCCAATGCATAACACAGCTCCAAATGGCTCCAAATGTTCCAAACGGCCTCCAAATGGCTCCAACAGCCTCCAAATGCTTAACACAGCTCTAAATGGCTCCAAATGCTCCAAACGGCCTCCAAATGCTTGACAGCTCCAAATGTCTCCAGCAGCTCCAAATGCTCCAACAGCTCCAAAAAAAGGCTCCAAATGCTCCAACAGCCTCCAAATGCTTAACACAGCTCCGAATGGCTCCAAATTCTTGACAGCTCCAAATGCATAACACAGCTCCAAATGGCTCCAAATGCTCCAAACGGCCTCCAAATGCTTGACAGCTCCAAATGTCTCCAGCAGCTCCAAATGCTCCAACAGCTCCAAAAAAAGGCTCCAAATGCTCCAACAGCCTCCAAATGCTTAACACAGTTCCAAATGGCTCCAAATGCTCCAAACGGCCTCCAAATGCTTGACAGCTCCAAATGTTTCCAGCAGCTCCAAATGCTCCAAATTCTTGACAGCTCCAAATGCTTCAAAAGGCTCCAAATGCTCCAAATGACTCCAAAAGGCTCCAAATGCTCCAACAGCTCCAAAAAAAGGCTCCAAATGCTCAAACAGCCTCCAATGCATAACACAGCTCCAAATGGCTCCAAATGTTCCAAACGGCCTCCAAATGGCTCCAACAGCCTCCAATGCATAACACAGCTCCAAATGGCTCCAAATGTTCCAAACGGCCTCCAAATGGCTCCAACAGCCTCCAATGCATAACACAGCTCCAAATGGCTCCAAATGTTCCAAACGGCCTCCAAATGGCTCCAACAGCCTCCAAATACTTAACACAGCTCTAAATGGCTCCAAATGCTCCAAACGGCCTCCAAATGCTTGACAGCTCCAAATGTCTCCAGCAGCTCCAAATGCTCCAACAGCTCCAAAAAAAGGCTCCAAATGCTCCAACAGCCTCCAAATGCTTAACACAGCTCCAAATGGCTCCAAATTCTTGACAGCTCCAAATGCATAACACAGCTCCAAATGGCTCCAAATGCTCCAAACGGCCTCCAAATGCTTGACAGCTCCAAATGTCTCCAGCAGCTCCAAATGCTCCAACAGCTCCAAAAAAAGGCTCCAAATGCTCCAACAGCCTCCAAATGCTTAACACAGCTCCAAATGGCTCCAAATGCTTGGCAGCTCCAAATGCTTCAAAAGGCTCCAAATGCTCCAAATGGCTCCAACAGCTCCAAAAGACTCCAAATGCTTCAAAAGGCTCCAATTGCTCCAAGAGCTCCATCTTCAATTGGTTCCAACTGATTCCTATTACTTTTATCGAACTTGGCATGATTACTAACATGTCTTTATCAGTATACATTTTGACTGGCAGCGGTAACGTTTTTTACACCTTTAAGTTATAAGTTTTATTTAGAAATCAGATTTCGATAAATGATAGCTTCCATCTGGAAAGAAAATATATTAATTTATCTTCAAGTTTATACACATACATTTAATTTAATCCATTATTGTATGTAGCCAGCTTCCCTCAGTTCTTTGAGTATGAAGGATATTTCTTTAATGTTCGAATAGTTTCCTGCACAAAGCGATCCATGTAGTAGTCGTAGCCTGTTAACCAATATGTTAGGATCTTCCCATGAGGTATAATCAATCTCTTCTGCTACCTTCATCATCCTTGCATGTTTATAATAAATATTATCTCTGGTGTCTATCGTTTTAACACCAACCACAAGGTCACTTTCGTCATCTTGCCAGTGATTATCACAAGCTTGATCAGGATAATTTATTTTATTACGTCGTTTCCATCGTTTTGGTCTCAAACCACCATCACAGTCTTCGCTCTTGCATGCTTTTGGTGCTTCAGTACAGTACTCAATCATGCCAGCTTCTGATGTGTCACCACAGTCTTCAATCATGTCAGCACCACAAACTTGATCAGGATAATTTATTTTATTACGTCGTTTCCATCGTTTTGGTCTCAGACTGCCATCACAGTCTTCGATCTTGCCTGCTTTAGGTGTTTCAGTACAGTACTCAATCATGTCAGCCTCAGATGTGTCACCACAATCTTCAATCATGCCAGCCTCAGATGATTCATCAAAGTCTTCGACCTTGTAAGCTTCAGGTGGTTCTCCATCTTTCACATTTTCATGGAGACGACTAGATATTGGAGTAAATATATTTTCATTTCTAATGTGGTTACAACTTCCTTCGTTTGTTTTAAATTTTAAATTATTATCTTGATCTAGATCAGTAATTTTAGCATTAGCTTTTTCGCCTTCGTTCCTCTTCAGCGATGTTGTAGCCCAGTCTTCGTTATCTTTATTCATCTTAATTGTACAGGTCTTGTAATGTCTATCCAAGTAATATCTTCTACCAAAGGATTTCTGACACTGACTGCAATGAAATGGTTTTTGACAAGGACCCAAATTACACTCGCTTCTCTCATGTCGTTTAGCATTTTTTCTCAAGGTAAACACCTTGCTACAGTATCTACAGTGATGACGTTTTGATACAGCAACAAATCCCGTTTCAGGATTCATATTAGTTATTGAGACTAATGCCAGATGCAAACTAAGAGTTTTAAATTATATATATTACTTAAATAGAATTTTTTAATTATTTCATCAGCGAGAATTAATTTATCTCATTCAAAGGTACTTGTTGCAAGTAGTTCTGCTTTTCAATAACAGATGTCGCCACATGTTACTTGCAGGTAAATAATATTTAGTTCTTTTATGCGGGATGCGGGATGCTCACTAACGATCGCAAAAGAAGGTTGGCTTCGCTAGACTCCAAGGAGAAGGAAGTTCGTCCATCCTGTTAGTGCTTCTTAGATTTCTCAGAGATTATTTGACTGATTAATGATATTTTTTTTTTAAATTTCCACCTGATAAAAATATTACAAGTGCTGATTTATTGACAGAATTTCAATAATTAAATGCAACCTTGAATAAAAAAATGACATGACTCATTAAGTAAAAAATTTTTCATGCAGAGATCAATTCCTCATCAGTAACCAGAAGCACTCGGAGAAAACCATCAGATGTCTAGTCAGGAATAATCAGAAGCACCCAGAGAAAACCATCATAATATTGTCAAGAATAAACGGGAGCACACGGAGAAATCCACCATAATATTGACAAGAATAATCAGGAGCACACGGAGAAAACCACCGCAAGTTTTCTTTGATATCATAAAATTTCAGGAAAAAAAATAATAAAAAATAAAAATAAATTAATAAAAAATTAAAAAAAAAATAAAATAAAAAATACATAAATATATTCTGCTAGCTTGTGAACTTCTCATTGTTGAACAAAGATAGAGTTCTAGTACAAGCCAGAATTTTATGTATTTTTTATTTTATTTTTTTTTAATTTTTTATTAATTTATTTTTATTTTTTATTATTTTTTTTTTCCTGAAATTTTATGATATCAAAGAAAACTTGCGGTGGTTTTCTCCGTGTGCTCCTGATTATTCTTTTCAATATTATGGTGGATTTCTCCGTGTGCTCCCGTTTATTCTTGACAATATTATGATGGTTTTCTCTGGGTGCTTCTGATTATTCCTGACTAGACATCTGATGGTTTTCTCCGAGTGCTTCTGGTTACTGATGAGGAATTGATCTCTGCATGAAGAATTTTTTACTTAATGAGTCATGTCATTTTTTTATTCAAGGTTGCATTTAATTATTGAAATTCTGTCAATAAATCAGCACTTGTAATATTTTTATCAGGTGGAAATTTAAAAAAAAAAATATCATTACTCAGTCAAATAATCTCTGAGAAATCTAAGAAGCACTAACAGGATGGACGAACTTCCTTCTCCTTGGAGTCTAGCGAAGCCAACCTTCTTTTGCGATCGTTAGTGAGCATCCCGCATTCCGCATAAAAGAACTAAATATTATTTACCTGCAAGTAACATGTGGCGACATCTGTTGTTGAAAAGCAGAACTACTTGCAACAAGTACCTTTGAATGAGATAAATTAATTCTCGCTGATGAAATAATTAAAAAATTCTATTTAAGTAATATATATAATTTAAAACTCTTAGTTTGCATCTGGCATTAGTCTCAATAACTAATATGAATCCTGAAACGGGATTTGTTGCTGTATCAAAATGTCATCACTGTAGATACTGTAGCAAGGTGTTTACCTTGAGAAAAAATGCTAAACGACATGAGAGAAGCGAGTGTAATTTGGGTCCTTGTCAAAAACCATTTCATTGCAGTCAGTGTCAGAAATCCTTTGGTAGAAGATATTACTTGGATAGACATTACAAGACCTGTACAATTAAGATGAATAAAGATAACGAAGACTGGGCTACAACATCGCTGAAGAGGAACGAAGACGAAAAAGCTAATGCTAAAATTACTGATCTAGATCAAGATAATAATTTAAAATTTAAAACAAACGAAGGAAGTTGTAACCACATTAGAAATGAAAATATATTTACTCCAATATCTAGTCGTCTCCATGAAAATGTGAAAGATGGAGAACCACCTGAAGCTTACAAGGTCGAAGACTTTGATGAATCATCTGAGGCTGGCATGATTGAAGATTGTGGTGACACATCTGAGGCTGACATGATTGAGTACTGTACTGAAACACCTAAAGCAGGCAAGATCGAAGACTGTGATGGCAGTCTGAGACCAAAACGATGGAAACGACGTAATAAAATAAATTATCCTGATCAAGTTTGTGGTGCTGACATGATTGAAGACTGTGGTGACACATCAGAAGCTGGCATGATTGAGTACTGTACTGAAGCACCAAAAGCATGCAAGAGCGAAGACTGTGATGGTGGTTTGAGACCAAAACGATGGAAACGACGTAATAAAATAAATTATCCTGATCAAGCTTGTGATAATCACTGGCAAGATGACGAAAGTGACCTTGTGGTTGGTGTTAAAACGATAGACACCAGAGATAATATTTATTATAAACATGCAAGGATGATGAAGGCAGCAGAAGAGATTGATTATACCTCATGGGAAGATCCTAACATATTGGTTAACAGGCTACGACTACTACATGGATCGCTTTGTGCAGGAAACTATTCGAACATTAAAGAAATATCCTTCATACTCAAAGAACTGAGGGAAGCTGGCTACATACAATAATGGATTAAATTAAATGTATGTGTATAAACTTGAAGATAAATTAATATATTTTCTTTCCAGATGGAAGCTATCATTTATCGAAATCTGATTTCTAAATAAAACTTATAACTTAAAGGTGTAAAAAACGTTACCGCTGCCAGTCAAAATGTATACTGATAAAGACATGTTAGTAATCATGCCAAGTTCGATAAAAGTAATAGGAATCAGTTGGAACCAATTGAAGATGGAGCTCTTGGAGCAATTGGAGCCTTTTGAAGCATTTGGAGTCTTTTGGAGCTGTTGGAGCCATTTGGAGCATTTGGAGCCTTTTGAAGCATTTGGAGCTGCCAAGCATTTGGAGCCATTTGGAGCTGTGTTAAGCATTTGGAGGCTGTTGGAGCATTTGGAGCCTTTTTTTGGAGCTGTTGGAGCATTTGGAGCTGCTGGAGACATTTGGAGCTGTCAAGCATTTGGAGGCCGTTTGGAGCATTTGGAGCCATTTGGAGCTGTGTTATGCATTTGGAGCTGTCAAGAATTTGGAGCCATTTGGAGCTGTGTTAAGCATTTGGAGGCTGTTGGAGCATTTGGAGCCTTTTTTTGGAGCTGTTGGAGCATTTGGAGCTGCTGGAGACATTTGGAGCTGTCAAGCATTTGGAGGCCGTTTGGAGCATTTGGAGCCATTTAGAGCTGTGTTAAGCATTTGGAGGCTGTTGGAGCCATTTGGAGGCCGTTTGGAACATTTGGAGCCATTTGGAGCTGTGTTATGCATTGGAGGCTGTTGGAGCCATTTGGAGGCCGTTTGGAACATTTGGAGCCATTTGGAGCTGTGTTATGCATTGGAGGCTGTTTGAGCATTTGGAGCCTTTTTTTGGAGCTGTTGGAGCATTTGGAGCCTTTTGGAGTCATTTGGAGCATTTGGAGCCTTTTGAAGCATTTGGAGCTGTCAAGAATTTGGAGCATTTGGAGCTGCTGGAAACATTTGGAGCTGTCAAGCATTTGGAGGCCGTTTGGAGCATTTGGAGCCATTTGGAACTGTGTTAAGCATTTGGAGGCTGTTGGAGCTTTTGGAGCCATTTGGAGACCGTTTGGAGCTTTTGTAGCTAAGAAGTAGTCGTTGTACGTCTATGCAGGGCTAAATTTTTATAAGATTGCTGGCTTTCGCAAGTGATTCTGTAGTAGGATAGAAATTGTGTAATAAATATTATGTTTGTAAAAGACTAAAGGTGTTTTATTCCTCGAACCTTACACTTTTCTGGTACTTTTTTAAAATTAAAGTTGTTTTGTATCGACAAGGGATCTAACCAAGGACCTTAGTCGATCTAATCAGTATATAGATTACAAATTTATTTAATGAGTTTTGAACTTTTTCCCGAATCTCTAGCATTACAATTACGAATTTCCAATATGGTAGTCTTGACGTCTGATAGGATGATGGTAGTAGAGGATTTAAAGTCTCTTTATGAATGTTGAACATGGTTTATTGGAATTATTATTTTTTTTTCATAAAATTAAATGTTTTGCATCGATCGAGGATCGAGCCAAGGACTGGAGCGGATCGAATCGATATGTAAGTTAATGAGTGATTTATTTAATGAATTTTGGATTTTTTCCCGCTTTTCTAGCTACATTATTACATGATTTCAAGATGGCGGTCGAATTTCATGATGGTGGGGGCACCTCGGTAATAAATGATTACTGCACTGTAGCGGGTTAGAATAAAATTATCTAGATGGAAATGTACTCTATAATACAAGTACACACACAAGATGGCGTACTCCAGCAGGTGGTATCCTCTGGTAGCATGTACTGAACATAAAATGTCGGATCCATGATGGTCGACAAGGACAAAGTCAAATTTCCAGGACAAAGTCAAATTTCAAGGTCAAGGCCAAATTTCAAGGTCAAGGTCAAAGTTCAAGGTCAATGTTCAATGTCAACAGTTGAGGACACAAGTATAGTGACCAGATAATTATACTACATGGTATCGGCACACTCTAGCTGACGAAAACAAGATGGTGGTCTCCAGCGGATGAAGACAAGATGGCGGACATGATGTCATACCAGTTGATGATATATACCTTGGTACTGGTGGTGGTAGATCAGTCTAGGTAGCTTTCATGGAGGAAGGATCGACCGTTTACTCTCGCCGGGAATCGAACCAAGGACGTACATCGGTATAATCAAACAGAATTCAAATACGTTAATTTTTTGATGAATTTTGGAATTTTTTTCATTAAAATCGGATAATAAATAAAGATTTTCAAGATGGCGTCCAAATTTAAAGATGGCGTACATGTCGTCATACTGCCGGATGATATATGCTATGAAAAAAGTGGTGGGAGTCAGTATGCCAGCAGTCACTGTGAGGGAAGGATCGGTCGCCATTTTTTAATTTTTTTGCCCTCACCGGGTTCGAACCAAGGACTCCGAACTCCGTGTCGTAAAAGTTTATTTTTTAAATATTTTTTATTAAAATTTTATTATTTGAATTTTTTTATATTTTTTAAAATTTTTTTCATTAAAATCGGATAATAAATAAAAAAGTTAAAGATGGCGGCCGTAACGGAAAATGCAACAGTGACGTCATAATCCATGATGACGTCAGAGGCTTATCGTAGGCTGTAGACATGGATGCTTAAGCCTACATATGGACATTTCTAGCCGCTGGGATTTTTAAGGACTAAAAACGGGAAATTTTCCCTCGAAACGGGAATTTTTCTCTCGAAAACGGGAATTTTTGAATTGTGGAATTTTTTGAGATTTTTTTTGGCGGAATGTTTTTCACAGAAATGTAAATTTTGACGAATTTTGAGGAATTTTGGGCAATTTTTGCCCAATTTTGGCGAATTTTGAGGGTCAAAGGTCAAGGTCAAACTTGTCCCGTTACGTTATGTCCCGTTACACTCCTCCAAGATGGCCGCCGTGACGTCACAATCCAAGATGGCGGACACCGGCACCGGCACCACACCCAGAACCCGTGTCCCAGTATGCCCTATTATATACTACTTGTAGCATATTTATAATTTCACTTCACTACACATTTTATTTCTCTATGAACCATAAAATCAGTAATTTGTATTTATATCTTTGAAGTTAATACTTCTTTGCTCAAGTAATGATATTTGTTTAACGAATAAGAATGATGTTTTTTCACAGTTCATATGTAATATTATATGACGAATATTTGTAAAACAATCTGGTATTGGTGGAAAAGATTTAACAAAATTTATTGCTAGCTAATAAAAGTTTTGTTTGGAAGGAATAGAGAAAACGAAAGGGAATTGATATAGGAACTTCGAATAGGAAAGACATGATATTTTATGACTGCAGAAATTGAACTTATAACTAGTGAAATATTTTGAAGAATTATAAGAAATGATAGCAGACAGGAATAATATAAATGATTTGAAGAGAGTTATTGAAATAAAGAAGAATTATTAGTTATAAGAAGATTTGAGTACTACAAGGCGATCCCAGGAAGAAGACTACGAGTATAAACTACGAAGATCTGAAATCATATTAAGGCGTTCCCAGGACGAAGAAAGAAGTATTTATAATAGTCAACTGTACGAGAACATACTGAAACGACGAGAGGCGTTCCCAGGACGAAGACAATCAACGATAGGCGTTCCCAGGACGAAGAAGATCAACGACAGGCGTTCCCAGGACGAAGACGATCAACGATAGGCGTTCCCAGGACGAAGATGGTCATCTAGAGGCGTTTCCAGGACGAAGGTTTGAAACAACGAAAGGCGTTCCCAGGACGAAGACGACTCGTTAATACTAGGCGTTCCCAGGACGAAGGTACAAGACAGCGAATGGGCGTGCCAAGGATGAAGACGCAGCAGATTCATTGCTGAGGTCCTGGCTGAAAGAAGGCAAACCTAGTAACGCATATGTCGTTACCACGGAACTATAATAACAGGTCGGTTATATAATGATGAATGAATGTCACCACATTTACTAGCTTGCAAAACTGATAATCGGGAATAATTAATATCACTTGAAATCCCTTACTAAATCTTTTCACACTACCAGATTGCTAAAGTTAAGGACAACTTGAGTTAAAATTCACAAAATCGTTGTATACAAGCTAATCCAAGGTTTTACGAATTTTTCCACGACTTACCCAACTCTACCCCTGAATAGTCCGGACAACAATAAAAGAAAATTAATTAATGGTGTGTATTACAAATTAATTAAAATATAAGTAATTGTAATGGTTATTCATTATTACAACTTCGTAGAAGTTGTTGGCGCCCACAAATTAAATTAAATGATTCGTTCTTTTGTTCTTATCATGTAAATACACTAGAATGAGTCTAAGTACTTTCGAGTCTTATAAAGTCAAATATATTTATTATAAATAATAAAGAATTTGATAGCTAAGGCCCGTTTAGTATTTCCACTTAAACTCCTTCCTTTGATCGTATTTCAATGTTGCCTCCATAAAAACCTCTTATTTTCACTGCTGCTACGGAGACTATAGTTGGTAGCGTTACAGATCTTCCAAGTTTTGCGACACATCGTTACAAACCCATTGATTCGGGTTCTTTTGTTTGTTAAGAGATTTAACATTAGATCTCTAAATAAGTACCGTACACGAAACTAAACTACCTTTACATTATGATAAATTCACATCTCTATGGTTCTCAAACACCTTAAATGTACTTACTGGTATTCGACTTTACTTTCTTTGTGAAGCAAACTGCGAAACCCGCAGAAACATGACACACATCAGTGTTGGCAATTGGAATTAAACCAGTTAAAGTGTATGAAAACTTGCATGTTAAACCTATAACGTAAAATAATTATTTGGAAATTTGCATGTTATACATAAAACGTAAAATAATTCAATGGAAATTCGTACACAATACCTAGAACGTAAAATAATTCTTTATATTATTTTAAATTTTCCACCCAAGTTTTTTAAACTGTTGAGATATGACCCAATAAAATAATATTTAGGTACTAACACCAAGCGAGGCATACTAAGTATTATGAGTAAAGATTAAAATTCAATTATTTAACTTCCCTTTAAGATCTAAAAACCAAACGATTAGGTACTTGCATGTAATACCTATAACGTAAAATAATTATTTGTACATTTGCATGTTATACTTAGAACGTAAAATAATTCCATGTAAATTTGCACATAATACCTAGAACGTAAAATAATTCTCTATATTGAACTTTTGTAATATACACTTAAAAATAATAGTTTTTAAAAACTAAAATACACGCTTTTATAGAAAATCCAACTAAAAATAGAAAATAAATTTTAATAAATTTGAATTAAGATTAGTGTGAATAAGAAAAAAATGTATTTTATTGTAAAAAAGGTGTGGGGTGCTTTTTAAGATATTATCAAAATTATAATCCTTCTACTCATTTCTGTAAATAAAATATTTATAACTATTGACCCCATGCACCCTACGCTTTTTTTTACAATAAAATACATTTTTTTCTTATTTTCAGTATTCTTAATTCAGATTTATTAAAATTAATTTTCAATTTTTTAGTTAGACTTTCTATAAAAGCGTGTTTTTTTTTTAGTTTTCAAAACTATTATTTTTTTAATTCTTTATTTGGATTTTCTATAAAAGAGTGTTTTTTAGTTTTTATAAACTATTATTTATTTTTCATTTTTTAGACGGATTTTCTATAAAAGCGTGTTTTTTTAGTTTTTTAAACTATTATTTATTTTTCATTTTTTAGTTGGGTTTTCTTTATTACATCAATTTACAATTAAAGTGAGGTTGAGTAGATATTGGCTGCTTTTAAAACATATACCTATTCGATATAGCGTGTTGAAGAAATATAGTACACAATATTTTCAATATCCTACTATAAAAATCAATGATTTACAATAAAATTGGGAAGTCATTGATGTTTATTCTGTCAGTAACTTATCCGAGAAATGAGCGATTTGGGCGCCTGCTGTCTCCCTTGGATGAGATAGTCGGTTCTCAGGTTCCCACTCCGAAAATTTCATCTTATTCAAAGTCGGTAACTTATCCGAGAAATAGGTGATCAGCGCGCCTGGTAGTTTCCCTTCTTGGTATTGGCGTAAATACACTAGGTACCAGTTTTAGGAAAACAAAAAATTGCTAATGCTGATTATCCTAGTAAGGATAATGGGTCTAACTGTTTAAAATATTGAATTGTCATCGGTCCTTGATAAGTATGCCAAATTTTGAGTAAATCCGACGTTTTGAAGGGGGTCAAAATCATGTTCAAAGTTTCCGTTACATACTAACATACATACGTATGAAGCTAATAAAATCGTGTTAAAAAGAGGATACCGCCTAATATTTGAAACTCAATAATTCTTTGCTAACAAAAATCTAAGCATCAAATATTTTCATGGAATTTATTTTTATCTTAAGCTAGCTGCCCGACCCGGCTTCGCAAGGCTATACTAATGGAAAAAAATTAAGCCACATCTCCAATTTACAGTAATGGTAAATTAAAAAAAAATCAGTGAAAAATTATTACAATGCTGTATAATGTTCCGGAGAGAAAATGAATAGCACCGATTGTTTCCCGACTCGTGCACGCAACGTACAACTGATGTACCCGTACTTCGCTACGGCAGTCCACAGGCAGATCACTATTGCGCCGCTCATTATACATGCCCCTCTTTGTGGGTACGCCACTGCCGCGCGATGCCCGTTGCCATGGAGACGCAGAAGGCATGAAAAATGCAAAATCCTGTTCTCATGCGGACAAAGTACCCACTGTTGCCTGGTTTTAACCACCCATGGGATCTAATTTTCGAAAAATGTCATCCTGCGTAACATAAGGAACATTACTGTGAAGTTTCAAGCCTGTAAAATATATATACTTGAAAAAAAGGGCAATTTTCGATATTTAAAGTACCCGCAAAATTTCAAGGGTGATGAGGACAGCACTAACAATGAAATAGTCGTTGCCATAGAGACGAATGAAGCATCAACAAATCAACAGCCATTGCCATGGTGATTTCCTACCAAAAACTTGAAATTTTGATATATTACGCCCCCGAAACTCCCCTTGGGATTGGATTTCCGCAGAATCCGTTCTTAGTGAGCGTATTCATCACAAAATGAGTAACTATGCTAAATTTCAAGTAAATCGGGAGTATAGTTTTAGAGATCTCGTGATGAGTGAGTCAGTGAGTGGTATTTCGCTTATATATATATATAAGTCCTTGTCAGAATTCTAACGAGAGAGGAAAATTATTGATGGTCCGAAAAATGAAAATTAATTATAAATAATAAAAATAATTCTAGTAAAAGAAAAAAAAACAAATTAAACACAGAGAGAGGAAAAAAAACAATAGTTTAGGTTTGCGATTTAAAGTGATAAAAAGTATTTAAATACTAATTGAACTCTTATGAGGGTACTGATTGTTTCGTTGTTAATATCACACGGGTGTTTTTTTACTTGTATGGGAAAATTAAGAATGATAAGGCATCTAGTGCGTGTCAACAATGTTAATAGGCAATAGGAAATAAACTTCTAGCGCCTGCGGCATTGTCAACACACACTTCGTACGTGTACTGCATGTTGTATCTAACCCCCTCCAACGCATTTGATTCTAAATTGGACTTTTAGTAAGGATCCCTAATGTTATTGATAATATAATATAGCCTATAGCCTTCCTCGATAAATGTACTATCCAACACTGAAAGAAATTTTCAAATCGGACCAGTGGTTCCTGAGATTAGCGCGTTCAAACAAACAAACTAACAAACTCTCCAGCTTTATAATATTAAAATAGATACATATGGGTATTAGATATTTTTCATATTTGTGGCGAAAATTTTAAGTTTATTAATTTATTTGCCAAACACCGACGCTTTGGGGCACTATCGGTTACTGCTTTCATACTATAAGCTACGCTACGAGAATTTGTGTCGCTCTTGTCACCGAGGTTCATGGCACCAAAGAAAAATATATCCTGCTGATTTATTTTAGGGAAAATTACACATTACGGATTGATTGTGCGTCTACGTTGCTGTCAACGGATTATATAATATGCTCAAGCCTCTTAGGTAAATAATAATTTCACTAAGAAATGAGGGTTGAATCACATGTTCACTGGATCAGGACAAAGTTGTTGTGGCAGTATTAGTGTTAAAGAGACGTCAAAAGCGTCAATATATGTGAGCTAGCCTACATTTCACTCACTTCTGCAGGCTCTGTTAGTAATATAGTTCAAACATTGTACAGCAGAGCACAAATAAAGAAAGTATTCTCAATAGCAGCTAAGAAACAATGAGGTGTATAGAGTTTACACTGAAGCAAAATGAATATGCAGTCTAAGAGCTAGCCACGCAAAAAGGGTTGCAATTTATAGAGCAACGAATCCACTCAAATCTGTCCGATATATCTTCATTATTAATTGTTTTGGGAGCCTGACAGCGGTTTATCGGCGGGGGTGGAGTGATACTTACGCAGTGGGGTCGCAAATCAGTTGGTGTTCGATTAATAGAACTCTGGTTTTTTTGTGTGGTATTATAGCTATATGTTTTTAATTTGAATATAATATTGCCAGGCGTTTTGTTTTGGGGGAAAAGTAGCGCCAGGAGACGTTCAAGGTGTGTAAAAAAAAGTGCCGAAGTCGTCTTATTTATAGAGAGCTGGGACTAAATTTTTTCGTTACATAGAACTTTCAAAATCGAGTGTGCAAAAATACAGGCAAACATATTCAGCCAAACACCCCGCCAGGCCCCGACAAAGAATGATAAATCCGCGCTCGATAATCAGTCAGATGTTACAGTTGCTTTTGATTAACCACGTTGTATGTAATTATATTGTTATGCATTACAGGGAGAAACATTTTTATTCATTATTATTTGCTATTTTTAAGCAGTATTATCATTTACTATGTCCAACAAGCCGATAATCTCAACGATGGTGATCATATACATACACTAAAATCAACATAATTGTAGAATTATTAAATAATATTTATTTGCAATAAACAAAAATAACTTACCTTGTTTCAAATGAAAAAAATTGGTTGTCTGTAAAATCGGTTTACGGATGATAGTTTAACGTGACGTCATAACAAAACATTAATGAAATGATTGATCCAGAAGAAAAGGAAATATCGTATTCGGCCTGAGACTGAGCCGTAATAGGTTTTTGCAACCAAACCATTTAGGCATTAAAAATCTTATACTCTTTGAGGAAGAATTTTTTATTTTTATTTTTCTATCTTTTGTATGATAAAATCTACCTCTGCATACTTTTATGAATAAAATTGAATCATTTTTATTGAATTATCACTATTTTGTATGGATACAAAGGAGTGAAATGAAATGTACAATTTAATTAATAAATTTAATTTTATTTGCATTCATTATTCAAATATATTTATTACTTTTGAAATGTTACGTGCGCCGTATTTATTTTTACAAGTACAAAATAAATTTTTGCACCTGCCGGGATTCGAACCGACAACCTTTCAATTAGAAGATAGCCGCTGATCGCTTTTTTTTAAAATGTATTTATTATTATATTAAGTTACATATAATGCACACAAAACCAATGGAAAATTAAGTCAATAACATATTGGACAACATACTACATTCCTGTGTTAAAAAAAAAAAACTATTGTTTAAACAAATCTAAAAACAAATACAACAATACTTAAATACTTTCAGTCAAAATAAATAATACAAATATAAAAAAAAATTAATGGCAATTCATCTGAGGTCCGTAGTAAAAGGTATAAATATAAAAAGTAAAATAGATCTACAGACACATACAAATACTCTTTTAGTTTTCAGTTCATTATGTGGCCAAGACAGATTTAAATTTGTCCTTTCAAAACGAAAATAAGAATGTTCCAAACCATGTTCGCAGCGTGCCGCGGCGGGCCATGTTCCACCGCTCCTGTCGCAGGACTTGCACGAAGTCTCGCAGAGTCACCGGCCCCGTGACGTCCTTCAGGAAGTGTACAGCTTGCAGGATGGACCACGCCGCCGCTCTTCTCTTCACTGACGGGAACACGAAGAAGTCGCAGTGTATGAGACGCTCGTCGCTGACGTCACCTTGAGCATCGTTGATAAGTCGTCGCACTCTTGTGCGACACCAGTGCCATATCGGCACCGCGTACGTGCAGTCACTTATCCTGTGCAAGGCTGTATCAACACTACCACAGAGCGCGCATGTAGGGTCGTCTGTTAGATGTATCCTGTATTTCCGCATTGCAGTGGCTGTTAGATTATTGTAGAAACTGTATGCTGCCGATCGTAAATCTGAAGAAATATTATTGTCCGCAATAATTCTCCAAGTTCGCATCCAATGGATACTTTGCGTGCGACTTACTATGACTGGTACTGTCTCCCGGGATTGTATGGTTTTGTGATACAGATTTTTGACTGAGGCAGTTGAGTCTTCAGGCATGGCTCGTACGACAGAAGCAAGCGCTTCTTGTGCTCTTCGATATATGAGCGGCAGTCGCCCTGCTTCCGCCCAGACGTTTTTCTGGAGATCCGCGTACATGTCCGTCTGTCGTAATACAGTGGCGATAGCGGTTGCGTGATAAATTGCTTCGCATTTTGCGCCATGATCGACAAGTCCCAGCCCCCCTTGGTTCGTAGGTAGGTAGAGTTGTGGCCGGGCTAATTTAAAGATATGCGATTTCCACAGAAGATGACCGACGTACGATATAACACGAGCATTATATTCTCTTGCTATAGGAAAAAAAAATGTGACACATACCACATCTTTGCCAGTAAAAAAGTATTTACTAGGGATACCCTTTGCAAGATGTTCGTACGTCGATAGCTCATGCTGATTATACAAGTGCGCAAATTATTTGTGACTACGTCCCAGTTATGTTGCACAGTACGAGCTATATCTGCCTGAAAATACACACCTAGTATTTTAATCTTATCCATGGATCGAAAAGGGCGTAGTGATGTCAGTTATGTCCCCCGTCGTTCCTCTGCCAGTCGATATGCATGCCGTTTGAAAAGCCTCATGACGTTCGGTTTTACACACTTCTCCCACCAAATAGCGACCGAAGGAAACTGTTGTTTACGTCCTCGCCATCGTTGCCATTGTTCTGTGAAGTCAGCTGTCACTTCTGTATCTTGTAGCAGTTCCGTGTTGAGACGCCACGTGCCTCGCCCATACCGTGTGACCTCGGCAAATTTTTCATACGTGAATATTACCGCACAGTGGTCACTGATTGCTACTGGTAGTACCTCGTATCGATGCACTTTATTCAAATGCAGTGTTTTGATGTAAAATCAGTCAATCCGTGATCGGGTATGAGTCGTAAAAAACGTAAATTGTCTGTTTATCCTGCCGGTAGTTACATCGCTCATTTCTAGGTGAGTTATCAATGTAGAGAGGGCTGCGTTTGTGGGACACACGCCACCCTGGTGGTCATCTGCTTGAGTGATGCAATTGAAATCGCCACCAAAAACTACCTGGTTGCAAGCAGTGTTAAAGAAAGGTATCAAATCTACTTCGAAAAAGGTTGTTCGTTCCCGTCTCGCCTGAGTTCCGGAGGGCGCATAAATGTTCAGAAGCAGTACGTCGTGGATACGCCCTGCCATCACGCGGCCTGATGGATGGCAACGGAGGTCTTGAATTTCCAGTCCAGCGCGGGTTATTATCGCTGTTCCCCGTCCCCGATCGCCAACATTGGTATACACATTGAAAGATTGGAAGCCGCAAAAATCTTGTGTCACAACTTCTTGTAAAAACGCAATATCGACTGCCTGGGTTCGAAGAAATGCTTCTAGAGCCGATATTCGTGCAGGGACTGAGACCGCACAAATGTTTAACGTCACTATGGTGAGGACTGTAATCATTAATAAAAGAAAGCTACACTAAACCGCAACCACACGCAAACATTAGCTAGCCTGACAGACGTGAGGAAAGAGTTGTATCGTTTTGTTTACCTTCGCAATGCCTCTCAGTCGTGTCAGTCCGCTGGACAATTTACTGTATGATCTTGTCATTGTGAACTACGAATTTTTTCAATAACTGATTTGGCAAGTTCTAAGGATTCTCGTCGGTCAGTTTGCTCGGATTGTTCTGATTTGGAGAGCGCCATTGATTTCCTTGCTGGGCTTTTACTTCCGGTACGTCTGTCTCGTTCGTGCGGTCTTTTATCCCGCGCGCTGTTTTTTGTCACTTTGTGTGTGTCCGTGTCTACATTTTCACCTGCCTCCATGTCATCCGCCCATAAACCAGTTTGCAATACGTGTTCCATTTGTGAACCACCCTGTGTGTGTTCTAGGTTGTCGTTACGCGTAGCATGTTGGTTACTTGTTTCTCCCGCCTTCGCCTGACGCGCAGCGGTCAAATGCGATTGTAGGTTGACAGCTCGCTCCTCAACTGTTTCCGCAGCTGGCGTCTGCACGGGTAGTTCCCGGTCACGCGAGTGTAACGGAGGAAACTCCTCGTCACCAGAAGACATGACAGTCGCAGTTACCCGATTACGTGAGCTGCCTTCAGCCGTGTTCGGAGCGCCCCACCGGCGCGTGGCACGCGCGTCTCTCTCCTGGAGGCTCGGGCAAGCAATGCGCTCGTGCGCAGTGGACTGGCAGTAGCTACATGTTCGCGGCTGTCCCGGGTATATGATACCCGTCAATAGTTACATAGGACGGAATGTCTTTTTTAATTTCCATTTTCGCAAGACGAACTCCCGTTTTTACTTTATACTTGTATTTTGTGCCCCAAACCTCGTCTTGCAAAGTTACGACACGGCCGTATCCTACTAGTTCTGTACGAATTTTGTGATTTTCTATTTCTAGAGGCAGGTTCAGGATTCTTACCATTTTCAAGTTGTCAATGGCGTGTTCAATGGAGACGCTGATCCGTTCTTGATCGGCAGTGACGAATGATGACAGTCCGTTGGTGCGACGAAAAATGGCTTCACATGGTCCAGACGAAACGAATTTCAAAAATATACAGTTTTGGTGACCGTCAAGCTGTAACGCCTCGATTTGGTCTTCCGTTACATTCAAAACTGTATCTAACCACTCGTGGATTTCAAGGGCAGATGGCCGTTTAGCAAAAACTATATGCAAAGTATTTACTCGAACGTTGGACATGTTTACTAGACACTATATGCGACACAATCAAAAACTGGCGTCTCACTGCAGAGACGTTACCCCGTTTGTCACGTGAGTGACCCGCGCCGCGCTCGGAACACGATGTGCACTCGGCGGCGACCCGCACGGAACTATTATCGCTCAGCCACGAGGCCATATTCGTTAGTTCATAGTTTCAGATGTTATATATACATTTATAAAAATTTTGTTCACGGTAGGGGAATAATATTATTTCGTTTTTATAACTCGATTTTATAACAAATACGCATCCCAAATACACCAAACTTATTTATAATGTGTTACAATATTTTTTAAAACATTGTGCAAAAGATCCCGGTTGTAATTTGATTTATTATGTGTAACTGTAAAACACCATTGTTGGTTCAAAAAGTATTTGAATATTCAACATTACTTTTAAATAACTGTACCGATTGTGCTGAAAATCGGTGGACGATCGTTAAATTACATAATATTAATAATTCAAACGACGAAAATATGATTGAAAAGTCAAATCGATGGTCGTTCCAATCGAGTGGAAGAGAGATGCCACGCATGCGTAGGCCCTACAATGAGCATGAAGATAGATGCCACGCATGCGTACAATGAGCAAATAGGACACATCCGTAGTGGGGCATCCATAGTGGGACACTTTTTCGTGCGTGCAGCCGGCGTTCATCGATTTATTACACGTTGTCACGTCAAAAATATTTTAGATATTCTAGAGGCTTAACTAAACACAAAATGTTCGCGCTCAACTTTCATAAATAACTATAATGTAAATCAGTGCATGAAAACTGACCCATCCTGCCATCTATGAGTAGCCCCACTATTCGCATTTCTTGTGCTAAGTCTTGATGCGAGATTAGTCAACCCGCCTCACAGCACCGTCGCGAGGGAGAGGAAGATCCAGGCGCTGGCCCTGAATCTCTATTCACTGGCGGCTAACTTCTTACAAGAAGGCATCGAGAAGCTTGTGTTACGATATGACAAATACCTCGATCATTCTGGTGATTATATAGAAAAATTAGTAAGACACTGATGTAGATTTGGTAATAAAATTATTTTGTTATGTAAATTTGTCTTTTCTTTTAGCCCATCGATGGTTGAAAAAAAATCCCTCTTACAATATAATACATAGATAAAGAGTTAGTGCAGGAATGGTTTAGTGTTTACTCTGCATTGCACTTGTCCATACTAGTGCTGAGCAGCTACATTCCATAAAGTTCTCACTGGAAGTAAAGGACAACGAGGTTGCACAGCAAAGTGCTGTAACTTGTGGATCAGAATATGAGAATATACAAGTTAAGCTTGTAAATATAGTGTGATTCGTTGTTAGATTGTTGGATTTAGTTTCATGGGCAAGGACGAGGCATCTTCGATAAGCACTTTGTTTTAGTGAATAAACAATGTACTAGTCTTCAGAACTTCTGTTATAATTTACCGTGTGTCTGGCAGCCTACAGCCAGGCTTCTTTCACAGACATCGTTTCAGGAATTGCTATATTGGAAGTTCCCACGACCTAAGATGACCATTCCCTTATGTTATACCATGAGCTGGCACATGGCAACTCCCCTCCTATATCACAAGCCCAAGAACCTCATCCACTTCATTTTCCCAGTCCTACAAACTTATACCACATTTACACCCCGGTTTTACCCTTCTCATTGGTTGTGGCACGACAAACTGATGCTTGTTATTAAAAAAATATTTGACATAACTAAATATTTAATTAAAATATACGTTCGTTAAACTCTCCTATTTTTGATCGAGTGAGTAATTAGAAATTTACTACATGATTTTTCTTTTTCATGCCATTGTATGTAACTTTTACATAAATTTTTGTCCGCGTGTCAAGTGGTTTCTTTTAGGGTATCCGCAAGTATACGATTTAGGGTTCTTGTTAATGTAGTGTCGCTATTGGGGGATAGCCACTACGCTTAAATGTTCTGTAGTTTTCATGTATATTCAGTCAAGCCATGTATCATAACTTCCGCCCTTACGTAAGCATATTTCATCTCAATTCATTTTCATTTCAATGCAGCGCGTCACCGATGTTTGTCCTGCTAGAGATACAATCTAAGGCCAGATGGCCCTTAATAAATCACCAGCAACATAAGTACGTCACCTTCATTCACGACCTCGTTACCACTAGTACGTGTAGCGACAAACCGAGGATGTCTTAGGCAGCTCATGTACGAGGGTCGTGTACGAATAAAAACAAACATACCCGAGTTATCGTAATAGTAATTCAGTAATTAGTAACCTTCATTAGCATAGCGTCCCCGGTGGTTACAACAGCCGGCTGTTCTCTGTCAATACATGCTGTCTGTTGGCTCCGTGGTGACAATACGCCCATAGAAGAGACTTGGTTCTACCTGCGGACTAGCTTGCAGGCCCGTAATAATTATTATATATCATCATCAGCAACTTCTTAGCAGAATACTAGTGGGATGGTTTATGATTGTCGTATAGGAGTTTTGACCGGTCATGTGTGAGTCATATGTAACTTAACAGACTTAAAAGAAATTGTTATTATTTATATTTTTCCTTAAGAAATATTTGGTGATAATTATTCTAATGTGTGTCAATTATTGCTATTGTACGAGACTATAAACATGTATTCACAATTAATAAATATATATTTTTACTATATAGCCATTTTATTTTGGCTTGAAATAGATGACAATAGTATAGCATGAACTAGTATGTCGTCTTGCCGCCTTGCCGTGGTGAGTCGGGCACCGCTGGCAAGGTGTGCGGGGACTATGCACCCAGGCGTGACGTCGCCACGTGTCTTTAAGGCGGAGAGCCCAGTCACAGGGTGTAAGCTATACTAAGGATGAGGTCTGATGAGCTATCACGTGGCACACTCTCACAGATGCTGCCCGTGGTCGTCGAGAGCAGGCTCGTTGCCACATGTCCTGGGTGGCAGCCTGGCCAGGTCTTAGGGAGCTTGAAGTGATGGCGTCACGACTCGTGCTATCGCCACGTAGTCATGCGTGTGATGCGGAATTGGCTGAGCCGTGAATGCTCGGGTCCAGCGAGGGAAACCGGGTGCTACCGCCCGCGAGGTTGGGGGTCGGCACGACACACAAGTTATGCGTTAATATGAGTCAATTTACACTCGTACAATAGTTGAGAACTGACACGTCACAAACTTATATGTCCACGGGAGAAAATTAACCCCCATACATGCGCACCGTGGCCCATGTTACAAAACCCTAGCAAACAACTGTTACTGAAGCAAATGAAATACGATGGCTATTAAGTCCTTTCAACCGCGTGGGTATAGTTACGTAACAAAAGAAACTCCCACATGGGGCACAATCACATAATTCAAGCGGCTGGCGGGTTCAGGCCAGCTGCGGGGCTAGCCGTGCAGCCTGAAAAAATAAAGATTCAGGAAAAACTAATTTTTGTTGAGTGGATCGGTGAACACAAAGGATGATAGGCTCCGCGGTGCGATACGCGTCTAGCCACGCCAACGAGATATGACGAAATACCTCGTGACCCTGAATGGCCTCGGCCGCTAGGGGTCTCTTCCCGCAAAAAGACGCTCGCAACTGTGGTTTAGACGAGGCCAAAAATTTCAGTGAATCCTCATCACATCAATAATTTTTTTGTCTAAATTGTCAGTGAGAAAACATTGTCTAGTAATCCAGTACATAATTAATAAAACATATCTTAAAGCAGAAAGACCCCCGATCGATTGTCGCGCGAGTGGCGATCAATACGCTGGTGGCGGCGTATGTTCGGCGCAGCACCACGTTGCTCTCGGCCGACACTAGTGTGTTCGCTGCACACACGAGACTGCATGCACGTCCATAGGCCACGATGGCCTGTGCGAGCAGAGGCAGCAGTAGTGAGTGTCGTTAAGTATTTATATTAAAGTTAAATATTTGTGCTCAATCATGGTTGTGAAATTTTCATTTTTACACTATTTCGCTCAGCGTGGGCTCAAAATGATTGGACATCAGCCCTAAGACCTCAGAAATTATTACTTTACTGGTCGCTTTTGGTGATACCAATGATTTTACCATGTTATATAGCTCAGTGCCCCATACTGTGAAAAAAATTGCCTGTATTCCTTTATGTCATTAGCTCTGTTCGCCACAAAATAATACTGTAGACGCTAGGACATATGTCTTCCACGTATCTATTCCAGGCACAAGCTCGCCAAACGAACTAACAAAGCCGTTAAAAGTTATGAACTGCCCATAACCTCAATCCAACTACACTTTCAATTCCTCAACTAGTCACATCCCAGAATCGCGTAGGTACATTCGTTCCCCTCGTCGCCAATTCTATATTTCACCTTCCCTCGAATACACTATGTACTACCAAAACTCACATCATTCACTTCCACGTCCATAACAACTGCTCAGCTCACCACCTTGGCATGGGCTGGAGGAAGGAATGCCGAGTGTGAGAGATGCAAGGGACCTGAGAGACACCTAAAGGGGGTAGGATATTGAGTGAGGGGAGGACTCCTTGCCACTGGGTGAAAGACCAATTGCGAGTGTAACATATCAATCAATCAATGGCGAATATTAAATTTCTAACTGTTATACAGATAGTAGTTAATACATTATTTGGCACTTAGAAAACATATGGAAATTTTATTTCAAGATTTAAATTACGAAGACATGGCAGCAAAATATATTTTGCTTAGTAATTTTAAAAATTGGCAGACTAACTTATTTATGTAATTTTTTAAAACTTGTTTTCTAATTGAAAATTGATAAACATATTTTCTTGTAACCACAGAGTTAAAAGGGTCTTTATGCATAATAAGATTGGGAGGGAAGGTTGTTTTGATTTTTCTAATAGTCCTAGTTGAGTATTTTCTAAGTAATAAATTTAGGATTTTAAAAAAATAAGTAATAAGGGGTTCCCCCTGAAAAACTGTAAATAATTAAATTAAAAAAAAGAAATCACATATTTAAATTTTTTAATACAAAACTCAATATACATCACATCTGGCAAAAAAATAAATTTTTTAATGCACAATGTGCATTTAAATAAGATAATAACATGCATTAAAATTAAAACAATTTAACATACAATTTCACTTTTCAGTCACACTTTGAAATGTTACAATCAATTCAGAACTTCATTTAAAGCGATTTAACTTTACCTGACACTTTATGAAAAAAAAAACACATTAAATTAATTTACTGAAGAAACATTTCTTTGAGTATTTGATTACATAAAATATGTTTTTATTCCTTGATTTGTACTTGTGACCACATTAGCGCATAAATAAATAATAATTTTTTTTTAACATGGTCCATTTATTGAGGCAGGAAATCAATATATCTATGAAAATCACAAACATGCTTTCTGCACTTACATTCATTAAAACATGAAACATTTTTTTGCACTTACAGCGCATATAACAACAGCCTTAAAAACCTTATCACATTAAGTATAATCTAACATCATTTACGAAAGTTTTTCGAATGTCTTAAGCAGATACCACTATGTACAGAACGTTATATGTATCGTTTTATTAGACTCCATCAAAAAGTAAGGCATATCTTCTCGAACTACGTATGGGTTCCATCAGAACACGAAACATTCGAGAGATTCGTCGCTTCTGTTCCGCTGTGAGCGAGCTCCCTTCGCCGCGTCGTTACAAAAATCAGTGTGCACAGCCTGCGTTGATTCGTCACTGAGTTTCTTCGCTGGTTTCTTCGTCTCTATACATGCTCGAAAGCACGCTAAAGCGTGGGCCCCACGCATTCAGGTACTCAAAGTCTTGGTCATTCTCTTCAGTTTCTAAAGCAAGATATCCAAGAAAACAAATAAAATTTAAAACATGTACTATTTGAGTCATGAAATGCTAAAGAACAAATATTTTAATTTTATCCTGAGGGCTGGCTAATAACATTATGGTGATGAATATTTAACATCAATTATCTAATTAATACAAATTTAGCAATATGTTTCACATAAATATTCACTTACAAATTTTAAGATTTACCATTCTTATTATCTTTGAAAGATTTGTGCAATGGGAGTGCATGACTTGATATAAGTTTTTGGACATACGCCATTGCTAAGCACTTTTTTCTGTAGAAGAAAACTAAAAATTAAAAATAAATAAATAAATAAAAATACCCAAATGACAAAAATACACAAATTAAGCAAAACATTGCTGTTGTCAACAGGATATAAACACCACAAAATATTCCGTATCAGGAATATGGTCAACAAACAAAGAAAAACAAAGAAAAAGTACTAAGAGAACGAAAAAAAAAACCCACAAATCATGACGACACAAAAAAATTCAGCACAACGGATGAAACGAGACAAAAACACGACAAAACAAAAATATTAAAACTAGGTCTATTGTGTTTGTTTCGTCTTTTCGTTTTGTCGTGTTTTTGTCTTGTTTCATCCATTGTGCTGAATTTTTTTGGGTTCAATATTTTTGTGTTGTCATCATTTGTGGTTTTTTTTCGTTCTCTTAGAACTTTTTCTTTGTTTCTCTTTGTTTGTTGACCATATTCCTGATACGGAATATTTCGTGGTGTTTATATCCTGTTGACAACAGCAATTTTTTGCTTAATTTGTGTCTTTTTGTCTTTTGAGTATTTTTTTTATTTTTTATTTTTTTAGTTTTCTTCTACAGAAAAAGTGCTTAGCAATGGCGTATGTCCAAAAACTTACATCAAGTCATTTACCATTCTTGTTTTCTCTTTATGGAACATCTGAATGCAAGCTAGCATTAAGAGGTTTGTTTCAGATGGGCTATGTTTATGTGAAAGAAAATAAGTAATAAACAGTATCCAAATTGTGGAGGTGGAACATTTTAAGATACCATGCAGTGACCCACAAATTTTATGGTACACTATCGAAAGATATATATTAGTAGGTTTTGTGCTATTTCTGTTAGGTATTTATCAATAAAGCTTTATTTACATAAAATTATCTTAAAATAGGCTACATTTTATAATACTTATGTGAGTATTAGGAAAGTTGCTTCCTTTGAGTAATTTAATGGTATTACTCAAATAATGGTGATGAAGAACCTACTTATTAAAAAAGGCTAAATCAATGTACGTTTCATACTAGCTATATTTTTCACTTGTTTGTGTTAAAAATGATATCATGACTTTTAATACTTGATACAATAAACAGGATAGTCAGCACAAGATGAAATATGTTTTAATCTCTCTAAAAAAGTGTTGTATCTCAGTTACAGAAAAGGAAAAGTTAAAGTTATAACAACACAAGTCGTGTCATAGACTCAAGTTCCTAAAACCCCCAAGACTTTATTTATATAGTGGCTTTAAAACTACTTGGCGTCTCACCCTGTGCTCATCGATACATTCTAGGGATTGTAGTTGAGCACATGATCCTTACATCATGAGCAAGATACCGCAGTGAGCACGGTCACCAACCCTTACTTTATTTACTTGGATTTTTAATAAAATATTTTATAGAATCAGCAAATATATTTCACCTTTACCTAAGTTTCTCACAAAATGAGAATACTGCTCACCACAGTGAATTCATGATTAGTTTACATATTTGAATACCAAACGCATGTGGGATGCTCTTAAAAATTTATTTTGTGCAAATACAATTAAAAGAAAAGCTAAAGATTATATTTAATCTAGCTAGCATATATACTTCTGCTGTTAGATGTTTACATACGTAGGGTGGAATTAAAAAAAAAGCCCTAAAAGAACAAAAAATCTGCTTGGGAAGAATTAATTGTAGGTATCTGGAAAGCACAGGTAATCTGTTTACACTGCACACTCGTTGACGCTGTTTTCTCAGGACTATCGTATCGGTGTGTGCTAGGTTACGCTTTGTGCTTCTGCTTCACGCACACACAAGTTTTTTGAATGACCCAGCAGTTACGGATGGTGACTGGAGAGAGGACATGGCCTGTGTTTGTTACCTGTCGCCAGCGAAGATAAAGATCCCGACGTGCTACCGCCGCCTTCGAAAGCAAAATTCCGAAGGTCATCGAAAGGTGGCGCATTTTGATCACCATCGGCTGCTTTCCTGTATTGCTCGATAGCAGCTGAAATATTAATAATTCTTTCCAGTGGAATTTCTGAAAAAATAAAATAAATATAATAATTACTATTTGTAACTTAATATTATATTACAGCAATTAACGCAAATACTTTTCAAATTAATTTAACATATTAAAATTTCTTAATTTTTTTTTAAAAGGGTAGCATAAAAGGGGCTAGCGACATTACATTTTTTAAAGCAGCAATCGGAAAATTCTATTATTTGCTGTTAATGGTTTAAAAGAAACCTTTTTTGTTTGTTTGTTTTAAAAACTTGGAATTTAAACATATTGTATCACATTTCACGTGCCAGGCAGGTCATCTCCTTATGTTTTATTTGGACTGCAGAATTAATAACATTTGTTACATTTGTGACAGTAAAGTGTACAAATGATTTTGATGTTCATACTAACTTATCATTAAGATGGGAAACTGATATTTCAATACCAGAGCATTAGGATTTTAAAACAGATGAAAGGCAAGCCCGTAGGTGAAGAGATGTCTTGTTTTTTTTTGCCCGTTACGCCGCCCCATTTACATTATTGAGTCAATTTTGATATCACAGAATTTTGAACAGGATTATGGTTTCCAATGAAAAGGAAAGGTGCAGCCTGAAGACTTGAAGGTCCGCTATGCCTTTGTATCTAGAGGGATCGTGGTAGCCGTGAACGCTACTGTGTCATGCTCGTGCACAGTAGAGGGCTTGATCCCAACCCTGGCATCGCACAAATTCGTGAGCACCGAGTTGTCACCAAAGTGGTATTTTAACATTTGAATACGAGGATTGTAAATAAAGTAATGGCAACATACCTGGAAAAGAGACTTTAATGTATGTATAATAGAATTAACATTAATTACACCCCTTCAATATAATCACCAGCACAGTCTTGCCAGATGTCAGGAAGCCGCAGGACACTGTTGGCAAGGCGTTGTTTGTTGATGTCAGTGACGGAGCGTCCTACTGCTCGGATCGCAGATGGCACGTCAGGAAATCGGATGCCTCGAAGGGGTTATTTCATCTTAGGAAAGAGGCCGTAGTCACAAGGACTAATCACAGGTGAGAACAGAGGGTGTTCCAACACCTCCCAAGACGACCGTCGCTACAGATCATTTATAGCTTGTGCTACATGACAACGAGTACTCTCATGCAACACGATATGGAGATTGTCCCGTAATAAATGTGGAAGTTTGCGCCCTATAGCCGGACGCAGATGGTGCTGTAGAAATCGGCGATAGTAGACTGCATTGACAGTTTCTCCTTGAGGCACAGCATGTGTAAGAATGACACCCTCGTAGTCATATGCCACAATCAGCAATGCCTTCAACCGACTGGGTTCCTGACGAAAACATCTGTGGACGTGGAGAACCTGGGTGACGCCATTCATTGGATTGACGCTTTAATTCAGGCTGGTAGGCTCGAGCCCACATCTCATCAATGGCAACAATAAGCTGCAGAAATGCTTCTCCGTCGTTGCGGTGTCTGTCTAGGTAGCTACCCGCCAGTGCATAACGGTGCCATTTATGTACGTCAATGAGTCGATGTGGAACCCAGCGGGACGCAATTTTCCTCATATTTAGTCTTTCCTTCAGCATGTGCCACACCGTTGGATGACTGAACAAACTTCAGCGGATATTTCCCGGACAGTCCATCGACGGTTAATGGAATGGAGACCATTCACGATGTCAAGTGATGTTGAGGAATGGATGACCAACCTGTGAGGTGCAAATCCACAGGCTCAGCCCAACCAGCACGAAACGCTTTGACCCGTAGTGCAACCGTCCTATCTGGTAACGCATTCACGCCACAGGCTTCAGAAAATACTTTATAACATTGCGATGCATTTTTGCCAAGGAAAACATCCATTTTAATCCACAACCGCTGATCAATTTTTGTAAACATGCTTCAGAGCGGTAGAAACGACACTGTCCACTTCAATTCCACGCAGCAAATACCTCCCTCTACTTGACCGACGTTTGTATGTACTCTACACTTCGTCAACAGCGCCAACTCACTCCTCCGATATCCCGTTTACGTAGGCAAGATGTTCAGCGACTTTCTAGGCTACATTGCCACTACTTTATTTACAAGCCTCGTATTTTAATAATATAACATAAAGCTTACCTAAAGCGATTTTTACAATAATATTAGCTAATACCGACAAAATATAAAATATGGCGGCCGGCGATGGTAGTCCGCCTTGCAGGGGACAATAGAACAACCAGTAAACCATCGGGCAGGAATGCAGATGTAGGAGATGAATAGATATGACCATTATGGCCGACGAGTTCCCATCGAGTGACGGACACGCCTGATCATGGCCGCTCAAGTTTTTTGAAATATGTCTGATTATAAATAGCCTTTAAGAGTCATTACCCTTGGCTATACAAGTTGCATGTTTTAGTTTAATTTTTTACGTGATTGGGCAGATACTTTTAGGTACGAAAACTTTGGTATCGTTAGTAGTATATAGACATGCAGGAAACCGTCATATTTAATATACTCTCATGAAAATACCAGATTATGGCTTAGAGGTGAAGAGCAACTGTTTGAAAAAAAAATATTTAAATTATTTTAGTGTGCAACCGTAAGCTAATCCCATCATTTAGGTAATGCAATATATAACTTTTCTCTACTAACGCTGTTCTTTGGATGATCCTTCTGCCACAGCGCCTTCGACTGGTATCTGCAGTGGCTTTATGTCAAAGGCCATCATGTCGTCCTCCCCTCCCCCTTCATCATCGTAGCTGATGATGTTTTCTCTAACATCCTCCTCTGTCTTGGGGTACTTAGCTCGCGACTGTCTTCGTCGGTTGTATAGCACAAAAACAAACACCAGGACTGAAACAAAACATGAACGAGAATTGCTGCATCAGTCTTGCAAACATAGACAAGCACAGGCACACAGTGAAACTGCATTCAGAAACCTTTATACTACAGACAACAAGATTTTGCTCACAAGATAACCAATATAGAGTGAATTAAGGGCACACCATTTAACACCGTCAATCCAAAACATTTTTATATTCTGCCACGAATTTCTCAAAAGAGAGGAAGGAGGGGATGCAAATATGACGTAACAATAGTATTTAAGTCTCTGATGTTGAGTGAGCGTCATTCAGCTAGACTATGTTGTCTACATTTTGTACAGAGCGACAATTATATGCTTGTGATTTCGGCGAGACACAGACCCAGGATTTCGGTTTATGAGCTTAAATTGAAGTATTTTTGAAATCGGTCATTTAATTTCTTGGTTTTAATTTCAGTCATTTAAAGAAAAGTGTTTGAATTGATGTGATCTAAGCTTAAACAAACAAAATGCATAATTTAATTTAAAGACGGTAGCCGTTGCAGTGGATTTAAGGACCTTGCAAAAACAAAAGCACGAAGAATATTTTAAATTGAACAGTTTCAGATCAATTAAAAAAAAATCAAGTATACATATTTTAATATGCTGGCCACTAAGCTATAACAAAAATGCATAAACAATTTTTTAAAATTTAAATATGTAGGTACATATTACAGTTTTTTGTGAAAACGTCTTTGTCTAAGGTGAAGTTCATTGGTGTATTTCAAGAAAGCAATCTTACAAATAAATATATGAATGCATAAATTAAGGCATAACGTCTTGTCGGCATAGGAGGAATTTTAAAATGGTGCATCGATAACTCACAGGTGGGGAAACTAGAATACCACGAGAAAAAACCCCGGCTAATGAGAACGTCCGCCATGCCCATTTGCGAAATGCTCTGATTTTTTATTTCTTTATTTTAGAGGGTACATTTTTATTTAATAAAATACACAAATTGTGTTAAACGATTATTTCATCAAAAGCTGCATGACACCACTAAGGTTCAGTATTCGAGACCATGATTTGTAAATATTCCAAGGCCAATCTCTGACTTCTTTCATATCATTTTTTGCAACTGCAACCTTTCTTTGAATGCTAGCCCCTCCCGAGAAGTATTCTCGGAGCCGCCAGTGCCACACCATGCACCACAGCCTTAATAAAACCTCCCGAGAAAGTTTGTGTTTATACAATGAAACCTCTTCAGGAAACCCGACTTAAGACAATTTCCTGCATAGTAAGTTAACAATTTTTTACATTGAACCAATAATACATATAATTCTACAATTTTAATACAATTTCCCTGTTAATAAGTCTAAATTTTAGGTCCCTTGAGAAACTTAAACATGGATTTACTGTATTATATGATTATTCAAGAAATAATGAAATTTATGATACTTTAACTAATTAACTTCAAATTCATTCCAGATTTTTTTCCGTAGTAAAGATTCAGTATGTAAAAAAAATCATACATAATGTAGGATATTATAAAAAACTGCTAAATATAATCAGCAAATTTCTTCTTAGGCTAAGTAAAATATTTTGTGTTAGCTACAGATTGAAATGTATAATTTGAATATCAGCAAAAACTCAGGACAAAATTTAAAGAGAGAAACTATTTAGAAATTTACTGTACAATTTATTATAAGTGAATGAAGTGCTATACTCACATATAAATCAATTTTTACTCAAACACTTACAGTATTATGCTTGCACACCATAGAACTTAAACCATAGAAAAGAGAGGGAGGGATAGAAAGGCCACTCTCTGAATAACAGCTAGAACGCTATTTGCAGCGCTGTTGTGGCCGTGCACAGTACTAACCGTATAAACATTGGTGAAAGAATGACCTAAATAGCTATTTATGCTAAAACCACCTATGTCACAAGCTAGCATTACTATTGAAGTTTGCCATCTCATTTACAGCATTAAGAGGGTGGAGAGTTTTCAGCTTCTCGACGTTTATTCTCTGTATCCATTCATTGTATAATGTTACTTCGTAAACTGGGAAGTGGTGTCTAACAGCAAATTTATCATCGCGACCAGGCACACAGCATTTTCGTACACGTGGCGGCATTGTATTTTACTTAATATGTAACTTTATACTCAATTTAACAATCTTACCTCAATTAAAATATGACCACTAAATAATTGAATAAATAAACGCCAGATATTTTCCAGTTTCCACCTACGAAGCAATAAGCAAGTAGCACGCAAATAACCTAAAGTCCTAAACAAAAATACGAAAGAAAAATTGCAGCCATTATAAATGAGCTTTGGCAACGAATCGTAAACAAACATTGAGCAGTGAGCACACTAGCGCTCTTACGGCCGTGCACACAAACAAAACGTTGTTCAAGCATCTCTCTAATGAGTGCACATCCCGTGACTTAAACATTCCCATGTCATAGAGGAGTTGCAAACAGTATGAAGCAAGAACAAAATAAACAGTTGTGTGAGGTGTTGGCACTCCGCAATAAATAACTAATTAGAAAAAATACGGATGCGCCAATAAAATCAGCAAATTTTAAATACCCTATAAACATTAGTATGTGAAAGATTTGATAATCAAGAAAAAAATGATTAAAATATTTCATGGAAGGGAAATTCAGAAATTCAATCAAAAGCACCAGTGTGGCTGACAAGGACTACAAAATGTATCTCTACAGATGCAATAAAACACGTTTGTATTTGCCACCGGCTTCAATGCCCTGGAAATATTTGTTTAGCACGTCTGGGAACATTTTTGACACAAAAATAAATAGTTTTATTCCTTAACTTGTAAATGTATGTTTTTTTTGAATTAAATAATTAATTGGATTGAATGTTTATTTCTTAACTAAATTTTCTAAGTTTACGCACATATTCCTGACTTCTGAGATCTAGATTCGGATTCGAATATAAGATTCAGATTTGAGAAAAAGTGGATTCGACTTATCTTTAGAAAATTATGGATTAGAACTACGTATGAAAATCAAGATGTCCATCATAAAAAACATTACTGAAAATGTATAATACAGCGATTAATTTGGGATGCCAAACACCGGTTTGTAAACACGGAGGGGTGTGAAGGGAGGCGAAGCGGGCGAGGGCTCACCGGCGATGACGAGCAGGCAGAGCAAGATGGCGGCCAGGAAGCCCACGCCGAGCCGCAGCGAGCGGGCGTCGCGCGCCGCCTCGCAATTGCCGCCCCAGAAGCGCTGCGGGCAGAGGCAGCGGTACCCGGGCGGCGGGCTCTGGTTGACGCAGACGCCGCCGTTCAGGCACGGCTTGTCCAGGCACTCGTTGCGGTCCACGCACCCCTTCCCGTCGGCGGCCATCACGTGCCCCTCCGCGCACCTGCGAGCCCAGGCACCGGCCCCCTCCAGCTCTGTCGGCAACCACGGCCTCTTCAGTTCTGTTGTGGCCACAGTCATGCTTATGAGTTTATTTTTAAAAACAATTTGACTGGGGAGTTTTAAAAAGTTGTACACAAATTAATCGGACTCAGTTTCGCTCGAAAGTCGTGAATGGCAACTGATCGTTATTGGTAAAGTGGAAGGCTTTCAGATTACCTCACGATTGTGCAAACTACGACTGCTATTAAATCATTGAGGTTTTGTTAACATAAGGTAGATTTAAAAGTTATTTTTCTTTAATTCCAAGTAAACTTTACTGAAATAAGAGTTTAACTTATAAAACAATTCGTATACAATTTTTAATTTCTCGCACCTTTGACTATTTATATATTTTTCAGTTGTTTCATAATTTTATTCACTGTTTAATAGGCAGTATAAATAATTGATTCGAGTTAGTTAAAATATGGTACTGAAATATCAGTACACCCCAATTTAAAAACTTTTGAAATATAATTCAGGAAGAATGACACCCTTTCAATTAAAACCATAAATAATACAATTTATTGTCCTCTATACACTATCTCTCCATATATCTCTATCTCTCTATGCAACACTGTCCCAATCTCTATATCAATATCTTTACCTCTCCTATGTATATTAAATATATATTTCTCTATCTTTATATCTATCTATCCCTATCCCTATCTCTCTCTAATATATATGTTGGTTTGTTTTGCAGTCTCTTTTGAACCTTTTAACTCCCGGGGCGCCCTTGCATGTTATACTTGCGGGAAACAGTGTCGCAGATGGCTGTTCTGCTCGAGGGAGTAAGATGCTCTCAGGTCAGACAGGTTATACCCTGGATGCTTCTCCTCTCGAGGAACAGTTGCGAGGGCAAGTCGTCTGCCAGGTGTTTGCGTGTTATCGTCTACTTCTGCGTTGTTCGTTATGTTCAATGTGTTATGATATTTAGAACAATGAATAATTTATTTGCCACGTTATATATAACAATGTTTGAGAATTAAAATATGATTCTATTTCAATAAAATATTTATATTAATGTGTATTTATTTTATTACTACAGGTTATGTAAAGCATGTCCTTATTTATGATTGCAAGTTTCATTAAGCTCTTATCTCTTGTAGAATGATATAACATTTTGCGAAAGCAGTTCCACCTTCAAATGAATCTTTATTCGCCATCGTATTAAGTTTTTAAGACACCTGCTTTTGTGAAGGTAAAAAAAAATATAGTCATTCTATTGACGTACATGAGAGTTACCAGCTCTAACTGACCGAAGTTCATTTGCTACTAACTCTACAACTCCTAGGGAGCAAAAGTAACAGTAGTAAAACAAACCTTCTATCTCTAACGTTCTTGCTGTGGACAAGGTATTAAGCCATAATTACCGTCACCCGAGGTCTCGGGTTCGGGACCCGGGATGAGCCCAGTGATTGCTGGCGGAGATTATTTAGTTCTCTTCTTTATGAGGGGGCGCCAGGCTAGCCATTGTGATTGCGTGGGTCGTCGGCCCCAGCGTGGATCACTGGACTCGCGGCGATTATTAAGTTATTAACCTTACAAGAGCTTCCAAATAAAGCTGGTTCAGGCACACGGTTCTTACACAGTAAATATGAGTCTTCTCCTACATAAGTTACATGTTTGTTGTGGCAGCTACAACACTAGGGTGGATGTCACCACACACAATTATCGTCTGTCGCCATTAACGTGCGCTGTCGAGCGCAATCGCAAATGTTGTCGTCCTTATCAAGATGCACAGTTATGTTCTTTACCGCGTGACAGAGCGTCCGCCCTAGGCCGCGTCCTGTTGGCTAATGCCTCGCGGCAGCTTCGCGAACATCCTCCGTGCCGCGCGAGGGGTGCGTTCAGCCAGCGGGATTAGTTGGTATGGCTGTCTCATCCTCTCTGGCCCGCTTGGTGGTGTGGATACCTTCGGGGCATTGCGGTCCATTACATAGTGTGCCGGAAATGAGGCATTTCGGCATGTTTGTTTAATTTTTTCATAATTTTTAAATTATTTTTGGAAATAATTTTATTTTCCATATAAATTGGTTACATAAGGGTGTAGTTTTTTTTAAGTTGACTACCGCGACTCACTCCTGGTCGACCTTAGTGCGTGCAAACTCCGACAGAGGGAAATCTTTTACGATAGTTCACTTCGGGCCGGACGACGAGAGTTGCCGAAGGTTTCTGACGCCCCTCCACCACCTAGGACGAATTCCTTGTTTTAATTAGCGATGCGGCGCGGATGTGAGGGGACTCTTGCTCTGCACCATGGAATGACCGCGTCGGTAGTCAGCTGATCGCGTTTCGGGCTCCGTCCAGTTAAATCAAAGCTGACGCCGAGCAGCAGTACTAAGATGTTTTCTGATCAGAAAAGGGATGTTTCCCTATTTACCTTTTGGTTTTTTATTTTAGTCATCTCAGCATAGCCTCTACGTAGTAATCCAAGTTTCTCCGCGAACCAAATTTCTTGGCTGGTGCCGCATATTTTTTTCTTTTAACCGCGATGTCGGCCGCGCATCGCCCTCCATCTTCCTACCAGGCAACATGGCTGTGCCTAACAACTACTACCCTGTTTTGGTAAGTTCTCTCTTCGGTCCTTTGAACTTTGTCTCTTTTGCGGTCGTTTTCTGACCCGACCTTGTTCTGTCTGTGGTGCAGATCTGATTTTTTTTGTATTGGTCTGTCCACAGACATGGTCTTAGTCCCCCCCCCCCCCCCCCCCACCAAAGAGAAAGAAACCATCATGGGGAACTAAGCAAGCTCGGCGACCTCCAATTTTGAATTGGTGGTTTCGCCAGTGGAAGCCCTCACTCCCGGCCTTTTCACCATCAGCTACGAACCGGCAGAAAATATTCAGTTCGTGAGAGCAAGTGCCAGTGAAAGTTACTTTTGTTAGTTTCCAAATGTAATTTCAGATATCAGATTCGAACCAGTTTAACAGTTTTCGTCTCTTCAGCCATCTCGAAATTGTATATGTGAAATGATTATAATTAACCAATGATAAGCTAATATGGTGATTACAGATTATTGTAAAATGTTAAAACTTTACGGTTTATTTAAGAATGATGGGTTGTAAAAATAATTTTCTATTCGCGGCCCGGGTCGGCAAATGATTAGGTAAACTGAGCTCTTTTAAATAATGGTTAAATGATAGAAGTGTTTTCTCGTTATAGCTTGTAACAGAAAATCTTGAAAACAAACTTTGATCTTAAATAAAAGGATGCCTATAAACGTAACTGTTTGTTTTTATTACTTAAGGATTAAGGCAATAACGATCCACACTATGCTCCCAGGTCTTGATAGGGAGTTTACAAATTTTTGTTGGACCCACCCCGTGTCCGCCTCTGATGTTTAAACTTTGTTCTTAATTATTCTTTTCTGCCCGCCACTTCCAAGGCCTGTTTTGTCGACATCTTGTCAATATTAATAACAAGGACACGAGGGGCATTTCAATAGTCCAGCAGTCGCATCGGGCAGCAGCATTTTCGCTTGGGTCTACCTACCCCCTGCTCATCTGGCTTGTCCACTCGGACATGAAACGTTGCGTCAGCGAGTGTCGCCGGGTGACCCCATCCTCCTCGCGTTAGTGTTAGACTCGATTTGGCTTCTGGTTCGTCCGGTTCCGTCACACAGAGAACCGTTTCAGGTGGTTGATCATCCTGTTCCTGGAGTTCCCCTGTCACCATTTCTGTTATCGTGAGATGGGAGGGGTGGGCCCTGCATTTCCAGCTCGAGTCTTCCTCCCATCTTGGCGAGGGGTCTTCACCGATCTTTCCCTCTCCTTGCTTCGCGATCTCCGTGGCTGGTATTTCGTCATCGGATATTGGCTCTTCAGCGATGTCGCTGTTCCCCTTTTCGTCTGAAGGACGGTAGCTCTGTTAGCCGTAGGTCATCCCGGTGTATATTACGGATTCGTCGGCCCCCCAGGTTCACCAGGTAGGAAGTGGCCCCCAGACGACATTGGACCATATATGGACCTCCCCATCGTGGCGCGAATCCAGCGCAGTAATTGCGCGGCACTGCCGACAAGGGGTGGACTCGCGCGAACACGCGACTGCCGGCTCGTAATGGGTACGGAGGTCGTGTGGTCTGGGGGGTTATCTCCTGCACATAGCTGGTTTGTCACTGTTGTGCGACTGCGTGTTCGCTTTCGCGCCGCTGGTTGCGCTCCTCTGCCCCTTCTCCTGAATGGGGTATGGCATGGGTAGCCCACTCGCCAGGCAGGGGGAGATTATGACACTGGACCATTTCTGCCGGGATCATTCCATTGGCAGCGTTCACGCGACATTGGACACAGAATAGTGCATCAGAAATATGGCATACCCACTGGGTGTGGTCGTCATCGAGTCGTAGTCGCAGCTGTACCTTCAGCTCCTGGTTCCTGCGCTCGGTGGGGTTCGCCCTTGGGTGGTAGGTGGGTGTGATGTGGTGGACGACGTGCATCGTCCTACACAGGTTCTTCCATTGGGCTCCCAGGAACTGGCTACCATTGTCTGTGAGGGCGGATTCTAGATAGCCCCACTGAGGCAGAAACTAGTGGGTTAGGATGTCTATGATAGTCGATGCTAGCACGTTTCTACAGGGGTATGGTTCCATCCACCTGGTAAACACGTATGTTACGACTACCAGGAAGCGCTTGCCCTGTGGCGAACGCGGGTACGGCCCCATGATGTCGAGAGCGATAGTCTGGAACGGGTTGGTTGGTCGCCACGTCGGTTTTTGTGCAGCTGGCAGGTTTCACACTCCCAGACGTACTCGCGGACATCCCGGGCTGCCCCTGGCCAAAGGTAGTGTTGACTGACTGTTTTACGGGTCTGATCGGTACCCGGGTGCCCCATGAGGTCGTGGTCATGATAGAAGCGTAGCACTGCTTCGCAGGCCTCGGGGGGCACATAGGTCTTCCAGCTGGTCTCTTCCCCGGGTGGCTATTTCATAAGTCTCCCATCCAGATTCTGCCATGTCACACACCCTTCGCCCTCCGCCTGGCCTAGGCGCCTCGCGGCATCGGGGAACAGCTGTTTCGCCACGAGCATGCGGCGGTCCACGTCGGCTGCCGTGTTCGGGGGTGTGTCCGCTTCGCCTATGCCCGCGGTGATGCGAGCGCATGCTGGGCCAGGCCAGGCCCGGTGCGTGTGCCTGGGTGGTGGTGGTGGGGGGTGGGGTATGATGTCTCCCATTCTTCTGTGTCGAGTGCCTCATCTCGAGCATCCGGCTCATGTGACAGCAGATCGGGCAATTGATTTTTGACCCCGGTACGTGCTCGACTCTGAAGTCAAATGATTGGAGGAGCAATGCCCTGCGAATCAATTTGCCTTTTTGTCCCTGCATGGTATGTAGCCAAGTCAAACACCGATTGTCTGTTCGGAGGGTGAATTGTCTGCCTTCGAGGTGGGGCCGGTACTTCTTCACTGTCCAGACTACCGCTAGGCACTCTTGTTCATTACTGTGGTATCGTCTCTCGGCTGGTCCGAATTATGAGCTGGCGTAGTCGATCACTTGTCTGTCTCCTTGCGCGTCCACATGGAATAGCACTGCACCCACTCCCAGTGTGCTCACATCTGTTTGTAAGAAACGGGGGCACTCGGGATCCACCCGGGTCAATGAGTGGCATTGGGTGAATGCAAGTTTAACTTGATCGAATGCCTGTTGCACCAAAGGGCCCAAGTGGTAGCATTCTTGAGGCGAGAGCCAGTCTGTGAGGGGCGAGATGATTGGAGAAAAGTCCGGGATATAGCTGTGCAGCCAGTTTATTAAGCCTATGAATCTTTGCAGTTGTTTTCGCGTTCGGGGAGCTTCGGCTTCTGCGATCTTCTGCAGGTGGCCTAACTGGGGACGATTCCCACTCTCGCTGACGATGTGACCGAGAAAGTCTACCTCACCAGCCCCGATGTGGCACTTTGCAGGGTTTGCCATAAGATGGTGGGTGGCCAATCGCTCCATCACTAGGGCCAGGTGATGGCAGTGGTCCTCACACATTTCCGAAAAAACGATTACATCGTCGAGGTAGGCTATCGTAAACTGCCCTATGTAGCCTTCTAGGACCCTGTCCATCATGGCCTGGAAGGTGGCCGGGGCGCACTGTAGACCAAAAGGCATCGCTCGGAACTGAAAGTGCCTGCCATCAGGCATGGTGAACGCTGTCTTTTCCTTATATTTCCGTCTGATTGGCACCTGTCAGTAACTGGACTTTAGGTCCAGGGTGCTAAACACTCGTGCCCTACCCAGCCCGGCTATGGCCACCTCGGCACAAATATGCGGGGGGGTGGGGAACTGATGGTTACTGCATTCAGTGGCTGGAAATCAGAGCAGAACCGGAGGGACCCGTCCATTTTTAGGCTAGTACTATACCGGCATTTTAGTGACTATTCGAGGGCTCTATGATGCCATTCTGCAGTATTTCTGTGACTTGTACACAGATTACTCGGTGTTCGCGAAAACAATACCCGCGTGGGGGGTCGTACACTGGTTGGTCTGTGGTGGTAGGGATAGAGTGTTTGGCCACTGTAGTGTGCCTCAGTGGGTCGGCCACGGCGAACACGTCCTGTCGCTCGCGAAGGGCCCTGTTTACCCGGTCTTGGAACTCTGGGGGAACATTGTGCCGGAGGTCGGTCAATGTCAATACTTCGCCAGTTGGTGCAGGCACTCGTCCCATGGCAAACACTGTGAGTCGTTCTGTCAGGCCAACGTGGACAGGGGTGGCTACCTTCTCCAGCACTGAATCGGGCTCCGCCAGCCACGGTTGTCCCAACATGAGCTCCTCGTGTAATTCTTTTACAACCACAGCAGTGACATTAGTAACGAATTCCCGCAAGCTCACCTTGACATCTGCGTATCCGATCATCTGGCCAGCATGGGTGGTGGTGGCCAGGTGCAGCTCGCCAGAGTGTGGGTGTAGTGCTCCGAATGGCACCAGGGAGGGGTGGACGAACACGTGGCTCGCCCCGTGTCAACCAGGGCAGTTGTGGGTCGGTTGTTCACTTACACTGGGATGCGGAGTAAGTTGTCCGTGGTTCGACCGATCTGTCCCAATATCGGTGGCTGGTAACTTCCTGTTGGCACGAGGAAGGGGGTTTTACTCCCGCCTCCCCTGCGATCCGTTTCCCGAAGGCGGCTGTTGTGGTTGTGGTTGCTGTTGCGGTGGTTGCGTGGTTCCAGCCTGTGGGTAGGCTGGTGTCCGCGGGCATTCACTATGCCAGTGGTGTGTTCCTTGAGGGCAACCTTGATGGCAGGGAGGGAGGCGATTGAAGTATGCTGTCCCTGGTGGTGGGAACCCTGACACGTTGGGCCACCGGTGGTGGCGGTGCCTCGTCAATTGCCGGGGTGCGTCGTGTTTGTAAAGATAGCGGGGCTTGCAGGGCGGGTTGTCTCCAGCTGCTGGGTGGTCCCTGGTCTCCCCTGTGTGCTTCCGGTGGTTGTCGGCGCCAGACCTTTTGAAGGTTGCGTTCAGTCGCTACCGCCTGCTGGACATAGTCCTCAACTGTCGGTGTGTGGCAGACTCATAGGAAGGGCTGTAACTCATCCCGTAGTAACATGGTGACTGTGGGTAGTGCATTGATGGGATCAATATTCGGTGAAATTTGTCTGAACAGTTGCAGTTTGCTCGCATAATGAAGTTCTCGACCGGTTCTCCATCTCTCCGTGTGGAGCCGTAAAACTGTGACACACACTGTACTATAGGTGCTCCAGTGTTGAACCGGCGCTTGAACGGCTCTTTGAACTCCTTTCACGTGATGTCGAACCTTCCCAACAGGTTCCACCAGTTACGGGCGGTACCACACAGTTGTTCGCTGGTACTCTCCGCCCACTCATCCTGTGGTAACCCGCAGCGCGCCAGTCGAGTTTCACACTGTTGCAAGTATGCCTCTGGGTCCTCGTGTGGGGCTCTGCTAAACTCTGGTAGTGTTAGCCCGCTCATCAGGGGTCGGGGTGGGGTTGTCCAGCCTAGCTAGGCTGAGGTCGGCAGCTCCATGTGCACCGTCCTCTCCATGACATGGCCGGCGGGGTTGGGGGTTGCATCTAATTTGCTGTTCGTCTGCATTCCAGTTTAGCGCTTAATGGTGTTCATGGGCTGCGGTTTTGTTTTGGGTTGTAGGGGCCGTGTTAGTTCAGTTCCTAAATTTTCTCTCCAGATGTCATCCCAGTTAATCTTCCATTGTTGTGTTACTGGTTCGCTTTTACCTTGCACGAGGCTTGACTTTGGTGGGCATGTGCATGTGTTCCGACACTGCGAGGGGCCCGTCAGTTTATCGACGTTTTGTGGTCTGAAACATTGCGGACACACCAACAGTATCTTCGGTGGCCGCATTCTGTATATTTACGAGGTGGATTAGGTTGCGCGCAGCTGCTTCGCTGACGCGCGCAGTTGTTCACTCGCCGAGTCGCGGCCGCGTGGGTGATATGCAGGAAGGGGGGAGGATGGTGATGCGCGAAGGAGTGTTGGCTGAAACAGGCAAGGGGGGGAGGGTATTCCGAAGCAGGGAAGAGAGAGGAAGCGCGTGTGGGTAGGAGAGTGTGCGTGCCGAAGCGGAAGCACGTGTATTAGGGAGGGGATGAGTGAAGATGGTGGTAGGGGGTTGCGAAACAACAGAGAATAATAAAACGAGAGGAGCCACATTAGGGAGAGGGGAGGGAGTCCTTTGTCGCCTCACTCCGTCGTCGCTTAGTCTGGCCACGATTCCCTAGCACGTCCAAAATGGCCTTTTTTTTGGCCATTTTGCGCTTAATTTCCATTAATTTGCTTGATTAGGTAATTGCATTTTTGCCACACGCAGGGGCGCCATTTGCCGTCACCCGAGGTTCGGGTTCGGGACCCGGGATGAGCCCAGTGGTTGCTGGTGGAGATTATTTAGTTCTCTTCTTTATGAGGGGGCGCCAGGCTAGCCATTGTGATTGCGTGGGTCGTCGGCCCCAGCGTGGATCACTGGACTCGCGGCGATTATTAAGTTATTAACCTTACAAGAGCTTCCAAATAAAGCTGGTTCAGGCACACGGTTCTTACACAGTAAATATGAGTCTTCTCCTACATAAGTTACATGTTTGTTGTGGCAGCTACAACACTAGGGTGGATGTCACCACACACAATTATCGTCTGTCGCCATTAACGTGCGCTGTCGAGCGCAATCGCAAATGTTGTCGTCCTTATCAAGATGCACAGTTATGTTCTTTACCGCGTGACAGAGCGTCCGCCCTAGGCCGCGTCCTGTTGGCTACTGCCTCGCGGCAGCTTCGCGAACATCCTCCGTGCCGCGCGAGGGGTGCGTTCCGCCAGCGGGATTCAGTGCTGACAGGGTGGGGACCAGGCTTTACCGCCGCAGGAGGTACGATGTCATAATGAACACGAAAAATATTAGGATATTTGTGTGGATTTGATTTGATTCAGATTGATTGGCGCAGGGGCGACTCCGGAATTATTTTTGTGTAGGCTGTACCGAAGGGGCATATGCACAGTTTTGGTAGTCCCGGGGGGGGGGGGTGGGGGGTGGGGTGTTCTGGTCACCATATCAGAGGGTGGTCCGGGGAATTTTTAAATTTCAGGTGCAATATTTTAAGTTTTGTGGCTTTCTGAGGGTAATATATTTCTCTCTGAAGTCCAATATGTATAATATATTAATCATAAGAGTTATTATAAACGTATGAGCATATGCCTACATAACACACTTGAATACCTATAAAGGTATTAGGATTAAACTTGTGTTTATATAAGTTGAATATTACAACACAACTCGTACGTTTACGTAAAATGTTACAAATCAGCAGGCGAATGTATAGTTTGAGTTCATTGCCAACTGCTTTTTTCAAAATAAACCTAATGTTTAGTATGAATAGTGTATGTTTATAATAAGTTTAGTTTCCGGCTGTGGACTGTGAAGGCCCTCCTGGCCACGGCGGGCGGGCGCACTCACGCGCACTCGTGCTGGTTCCACAGGTCGCGGCACTGGAAGGGCTCGGGGCAAGCCACGCCGTCGCACGGGCGGCTGGACGCACAGCCGCGCTCCAGGTGGCGCGCCGTGGTCGCCTGGCCCCACTGCGTGCCGTTGGCGGCGGGCGGCAGCGGCAGGGGCTTGCCGTCGAGCCGCACGTCGTCCAGGCAGCCTGTGGCACACAGCGCCCCGCTCCCTCAGTGCCAAACTCACCCTATGATTTCTTTCTCAAAAACCTCATCGGTTCCACTAAACAGAATCAATTTTTAATCTTATCATTTTGACTTAAAAGGTTAAAAAAAAAAAAAAAATATGGAGATAGGTAATGTTGTATCCGCACCATCGATCTTTACAATGTTTCAGTACGGTAACATTACATTTTTTAAACAGGTTATATTTTAAATCTTAAATAGTTATCTTTCCAGTTTTAAAATTGATTACTTTTATTTTAAAATGAAATAAAAAAACATTCGTTTATTTATTTAACAATTTAATAATCTCAATTGTTTATTGAACTTCAATGACCGGTTAAAACAGAATGGAGAATTAAGTAGCAAGAAAAGTAGACCAATCTTTAAACACAAATTTTCAGAAAAAAAAAATACGAACAGCAAGATAAAAAGGTATAAATTTTACTAATTAATTTTTTTAAAAATGTTTTTTGACTATGTGGTCATTAGAGACTGATAAAATAAACCCAATAGAAAGGAGATCACCATGGCCCAGGGGCGTAGGAACCGGGGGGGACAGTGGGGACGTATCCCCCTGAACGTTTTGGGTGGAGGGGACTGTCCCCCCCAACTTTCTAGACCGTGATATTTTTATTTTATAATATTATTCTGCCCAACTTTATTTGTAATTTCTTCACTCATCAAATTTTATTTTAAGGAAACAATAATAATTTTAACATCGATGTATCCAATGGTTGGATACAAAAACTGCTTAAAAAGTGCTATTTTGCACTTTTAAAATCAAAATTTTCCGGTGGAGGACCCCCGGAACCCCCGTCTTTGTAAGAGGGGAATGGGTTAACATGACATCCAAATCATTATTTGTCCCCCCAACTTTATGAACACAGCTACGCCAATGCCATGGCCTTTAGTAAGAAACCATCATATCATTTTCGTGGAGTGATTTCAATAATCAGGATGACTGGATTGGGATTCATACCAGTTACACCTGAACGTGAGTTCAAAGTTTTGCTATTGTATCACTTCGCTTGGTGCAGTTGTCTCAGTGATTTCACTGCGCTAGTAAACTCGCCAAATGAAACATGAATAGTAGACTTCCGATAGTTCGGCACGTTCGGTACTTAGCAGGTGTCAGATTACTGAAAATGCCAGATTATAAGGCAATATCTTCAACCATTGCTAAACGCTAAGTTTTGGAGCGAAATGATCTCTAATATTGTGTTAGGCAGCAAAATTTTTTTAGCAGTAATATAAGGATATAAAAATGTCAACACAAATCCAGGCCAGGCCAAAACTAAATTTTTGCCAACGACTGCTGAGTTATTCTGAAGAAACACGAGCATGCCAATCATTTATGAGTGAACCCATACCGTGCTGAATGCGCCCGACTTATCCTAGGCCGTGCAGAACACTTTCGACTACCATTTAATGTGCGCACTGTAAACGCATTTTCGACCTTAGCTTAAAATTATAGGTTTTTAGTTTAAGTTCGTTTATTTGGCTGCCCGTACATTCCTCGCCGATGCCGAACCATCGCGAGCTCCAAACCGTTGTATGCCGGAGAATCAGAAGTCTACCCACAGGTACACCAAGCCCTCATGAACACAGAACAATTTGTCACTCCTGGTAAAATACCTGTACCCACTAATCAACTGACAATCGCTTCATTATCTAGCCAAATTAAATGTATACTAGTAGGTATTTGGAGATGTTAACTAAAGGAACACTAGAAGAACTGTAAATTTCAGAAGAAAAATGTGCTTTACTCAGGTTAAAAATGTATTTATTTATTTTGCTTAGAATTTTTAAATTCATGTGACAAAGCGAATCAACTAAACCGCGAGAGAATAAATCATTACTTTAAATCCCAAGTAAGCCATGTGAATATACGTAAATATTTTAGTTATAAGTGAGTGTTAGTTCACAGAGTAAGCTAACCTCTTCCACTTAAATAAAAGGTAACAATCAACAAAATAACCTGAAACTATTATGAATTACTCAATTATACTTACAAAATAGCAACAAAAGGAAATGTTTCGACACAAGAAATTATTTTTGATTTATTTGTAAGCAATATTATAATGAGTGTCTACAAATACCTGGTGAGCAATTTTAGGAATTTTTCAGGAGTTTAATAAAATTTTCTTACAACTTTTATGTATAACACAGCAATTTTTATAATATTAATAAGTAACATTAAACATAATGCAAAATAAATGTACTATTTGCAGGAACGTGGCTTTATTTGTTAGAAGAATTAAACTTTAATTAAAGGTTTGTTACTTCTAGTATCATAACTGTTTATTCCGAAAATTTTCGTGACTTTGGCCAGTCATTCATATTCGTTACTTTTTCCTGACATTCAAAATTTTCGTAACCTGTAGAGACCATGTTATATGAAGGGTCATCAAATACACGAAGGGTCTGGGGTGGAATAATGTTTTCGTGCTCCTTCCCTATTTAAACCCCAGAATTAAAAAAAAAAAAAAACGTAAAGACTCTAAGCTTTACTTTTGACATAACTGCAAAAGTGATCTGTGTGTATCGCATAACTTGTAAGGCATCCTATGAATTATATTAACAATATACATGTAATTTCGTAAACCAAAGCATAAACAAAGTATCGGAAACTCAACCTGGCCCCAGGGATTTTGCCCCCCCCCCCCCCTTACCATCTAGCCCACCACTCTCGACGGCCATGGTTATATAGGTTTAGGTTAGTAGCATCTGACGAGCTATGTGCAGGAACCTTGCTTGTAGTCTGCGTAAACCTCGAAGGTGCGGACTCCGGTGAACTCGGCCTTCCCGCCGACGTAGACCCCCTCCTGCTTGTCAACCAGCAACCACTGGTGGCCCATCGTCAGCAGTGTCTCGTTGAACCTGCGGCCCTCGCCACCGTCCAGCTCCAGCATGGCGGCCGAGCCGTACCGCGTCACCTGCAATCATCACTCGCCGTCATGCATTACTACGACTGTCACTCACCATAACTTTCACTTGCTGTCACAGAATCACTGCGAATGTCACTCGCCATCATGCATCACCTGCAACCTTCACTTTCTGTCATGCAACACTGCAATTTTCACTTACTATCATGCATCACCTGACTCAATGAACACTTTCTGTAACGCAACACTGTGACTGTCACTTGTTATCATGCATCACCTGCATCCTTCATGTTCTGTCACGCAACACTGTCACTTGCCATCATGCATCATTTGCAATAATCACTTGCATTCACACAACACTGTGACTGTCACTAGCTTTTTTTCCATCACTACAACTGTAACTCGCCTCTCGGGGTAGCTGTCCTTTAATGTATCATAATCATGATGAATAGGCGTATCCATTTCCCCATGGCTCTTGAGAGCCTACGTTGCTTGAGTTATTCTCTTCACGGGAGTATATGCACTAATCAGGCACGCGTAAGAAACTTGCATCGAGTGACAATGAATGATATGTCACTCGCCATTGAGCATTATCTGCAACCATCATATCCTGTCATGCAACACTGTAACTGTCACTTGCCATCATGGATCAGTGGCAACTATCATTGCTGTCACATAACTCTGCCACTGTCACTTGCCATCTTACATCATCTGCAATCATCACTTGTTGCCACACAACACTGTGACATTCACCTACCATCAAGAACCACTTTGACCATCTCTCACCTATAATCGTCACTGTGAACATTATCAGTGATCATTCGTCACTGCGGCTGTCACTTTCCGTCACACATCACCTGCGACCAAGTGAGGCGGTACAGTTGTGAAATAACAGGCTCAGATTGGATAGGCCATGGGTTGCTATGGTTTCGAATAAACTGATTCGGGTTTCCCATGTTTTCCCTAAATCACTTTGAGGAAATGCTGTAATTGTTCTGCTCGCTAAGATTATTCCTATCGCAGAATTGTGATGTTTTATGTATGTCTTTAATTAGCTCGTTTTCACAAGAGGTAATACCAAAATAAAAAAAAATATCATTCCACTACTGAAGAACTGTAATTTAAAGAATAATTTCAAGTGATATTCTTTGTTTTTCAGAATTCAATTAACTTAATTGTAAGTGTGGCAGTAAGCATACTCTTTGTAATAAAGAAAAATAAATGCCTTTGCCTTATTTTTATCTTTTGTTAAACAATGATGTGGTTGTTTCATCATCCTTGGGTTTCATTGCACTTTCAGCATGGGGGAGAAACTCTAATTGCCGACTGAACCTAGTTTTTGAAGTAGATTTGGGCCCTTCCAGTAGATAGTAGCTTTCTTAATATATTGCTGACATACCCTATTGACTGTTAGAAATAATGCATCAGTTATTATCAAGCAAACAAACAGGTGAAAAATTAATTTACTTTAATTTAGTAGCCAAATATTTTGTGGTGTGGCATACCAGAAATACTGCATCATCTCACTGATTTATATAGAACATGGTTTTTTTATTAAAAAACAGTATTAAGTGTTTTTTGCACTTCTATTAAGAAATTAGAAATCAAGTAGTTAAATTATTATAAAGATAACATTTTGGATCTGAATCACTCGCCTGAGATTTTTTTGCTAGTAGTTATTAGCGTGAGTCATATCCATGGAGGTATTCGTCTCATAAGAAATACGTGAGACAAGTGATGTCTGCGATCTTGGTGGCATGGAGTGTAACTATAATTTTTACCATGTGTTTTAAGTGCGTGAGAGTAATAGCCTATGGCGGCGTGGAGTGAAAATAGCTTTAAAACAATGCAGTAAACTGTCTCGCGCTTCGTCAATGATAATTGGCCACACTTTCTCATATGGTCCTATTATGATATTTGGTTACAGATCATAGCGCAGTATTCGCGTGACTAGTATAAACAAATTTATATTGCAAGTCTTAAAAAAGGGCTATTATTTTTTTCTAGAGTATATTAAGTGATTACGAAAGTTTTGGGATATAATCTAATCGACAAGTACTCTCTGTCTTGTTTTATAATATTCGCGAAGTTAAGCTGTCAGTGACAGTGCTAATCTTGTGATTAGGGAGTGCATTATATTTTGCGAATAAGCAAGAATTCTCACAAAGGAATTTCCTAATTGCGTGAGGAAACTCGATGCTTGGAGAGACTTTAAAGAACCGTGAAAATAATTTTAAAAAAGTACTGGATAACTTATTTAATATTGCACATGCTAATGCCTTTGAAAGAATCAGAATAAAGGAAGACAAAGCATTTTTGAAGAAACAGAGAGAACCTGGTTGACCGGGTTGCTTGGCTTGTGTAGACTAAAAACTGGCGGACAAAGAAGAGAGAGCAAGGAAAAGACGATTACACGAAAAGGAAAGAAATATAAGACCAAGGGAGATATTGGCTGTCGTATATACTTATACTGCACATAATTTGGAACATCCACAAGATTCAGATGAAGAAGAGATTCTAAGCTCTGAAGTCAGCTTGCCGGAGGTTCTCTGCCCTGAAAAAAATTTGAAAAGGGGTAGAAAGATTCTGATAACACCTAAAATTGTTGCAGCTTTAGATCAATGCCAAATAAGCATAAGAGACTCCGTTTATAATCTTCATACGGTTTTAGAAGCGCTAAGTCTAAGTAGCGATGATTCCCCCATTAACAAAATTTCGATCCAGCGAATTCATACTCAAACGAGAATATCCAGGGATGAAGCTATACAAATTGACTTCCAGAACAACGTCCTTGACATAGTTACAGTCCATTGAGATGGTAAACTACTACCAGGCTTTGATGAAGAACGTTTGCTAGCTATCGCTTCGTTTGACGACAGAGAAAAACTTCTTGCAATACCAAAACTTGAGAGTTCTTCTGGTAAACATCAAGCCAAAGCTGTCTCAGCTGCCCTCTATGACTGGAATGTTAACAAGGTACACATAATGTGCTACTACACAATATAATAGAATACTGGCCGCTTTAATGGGGCCTGCGTTCTTTTGAAACAGACTTTAGAAAGACAATTGTTACTTTTCGCTTGTCGCCATCATGTTTATGAGTTTGTACTATTAACTCGATTCGAAACCAAAATAAAGCAAGTCACTAACAGCCCAGACATTACGGGCATCAAAAAAATAAGAGACAATTGGATAAATATTGATTCCAATGACGTTGAGCTATGTCTTGATTTATTAAAAGAACAAGTTGCTGATACAAACATTACATCTTTGTTAATTTTTTATAAGAAAGAACTGGACAAAATCTTTGTAAGAGACGATTATTGCGAATTGGTCGAACCATGTGTGGTGTCTTTAGGAGGAGATTCAGAGAAGAATATAAAAATCAATCCCCCTGGAGCTTAGCATCAGGCGCGATGGCGATGGCGATTTACTCCTTAAAAATATGTTTGCTTCAGTCTCAACTCAGAATGACTGTGAAGGATAAAAATCCCCAACAAGATGTTTCCTTGTTTATCGTAAAATTGTATGTAAAACCTTGGCTCGAATGCACAATGGTGATTAAAGCATGTAACCAAGAATTGTGCTTCTTGAAGGAGTTAAAAGATTACGAAAAAGTTGACACGATGATTAATGATTGCCAACTTAACAAGAGACCGAATCTCAGATTTTGGCAAACACAATATCCCATCGAAGAAAGAAATGTCTCAAACGTTGTTCGGTAAGCTGAACTTTTTTGTCATCTTCTGATATTTTTTTATAACCAACCCGTTTTTGTTTCAGATAAAATGCTGGATGATTTTGTATCAGAAAAGAGCAGACAACAATTTCTTTCTCGTCTTAAAATCTACGACAGTTATTTCAGGAAGATATATTTTCTTGGAATGATAATACCGCTTTTATGGAAGCGAAAAGAAGAATAAGTGTTTTGAAGGTTGTAATTGACACTGCTGCTGCAAAATGTTTATGGACTTATCACAGCTGACGAAAAGCAGAATCAATTCCTTATGCGCTGTGTCCAGGAACATAAACATTTGTATCCGGACTGTAAAAAAAGTACCCTAAAGAGAAGTTACCCTGCATGATTGTGGTTATTTTATGTTTTAATAATAATAATAATAAATATGTCTCTTATTTCATTTTGTATTTTACTTACTACATAAAATTGAATTTTTAATAATTTTATAGAAGAACGAAATTTTTAGCCCAAAACCCGATCTTTGAAAATTTTTGGGTCTTGGTCAGAACGGGTTGTAATCGCGCTAGAAAGATAAAATTTCATTATTGAGTATGGTTTAGTATTTATAAAAGATATAGTTTGTAGTATGCATTTCAAAATTTGAAAGAAAAAAAAATCCCTCATATAAGGGACACTGTATCTAAATACGATATATAATTCTTCTGTACGTGTATATGTGACTGGATTCCTCCTCAACGGCTGGACCGATTTTGATGAAATTGTGTGTGTGTGATTAAGTTGGTTCGAGAATGGTTTAGATTTACAATTTGATCCAATAGAAAAAAGTTTTTTATTTAATTTAATTATGTTATGTTATTGATCTTTGGATGGTTTAGGTTCAGAGTGTATATATATACATATAAATGTGTTTGTTGTGTATTTATTTATGTGTTTTGATTAATCTTTGGATGGTTTAGGTTCATAATTTGATCCGGTAGGCAGCGCTGCAATCGCGTTTTAGAATATATATATATATGTATATATATGTATGTATATGTATGTATATATATATATATATATATATATATATATATATATATATATTTAAATTTTTGGCATATCAGTCAGACCTCAGACCCGTTAGTTGGTGCTGTGATCGGATTCTAGGAATTTTTATATTTTGTTGCATTTTCGCATATCAGTTACTTGCGTCGTAGCTTAGTGTTGTTATTACATTAAAATTAAAATAGAATTGCGCGCTTATTGAGAATATTATATTATTTATTGAAATAACGTTTTAAAGTGTAGCTTAATTAAAAATAAACATTGTGCAAATTTTTGAGGTGCAGTATTGAAGTGAGTATTTTAAATGATTTTTCGTGAATTTTAATTATGTTTACACGCGCATTCATTATCATTCAACTTAACCTACAAATTTAAATTGTCAGTTCTCATTTGAGTGTACGTTTTAAATGTAATGAAACAATATACATTGTGCAAAATTTGTAAGGTGCAGAATTGAGTGAGTATTTTACATGATTTTTCATGATTTTTAATATTGTATACACGTGCATTCAATAACAATCAACTTAACCTACACTTTTTAATTGTCAGTTCTCATTTTATTCTATGCAACTTATGACGTATTGAACGCCTCTTTGAAAATAAAAATATAAGTTTGTAAAATAAATTATAACATTTATAAAATAAAAATATAAATTACTCATTATAATTATAGTTTAAAGTATATATAACAATTGGAGTTATATCTTTTTGATTTATAGTTTGTTAAAAAAAATCTTTTCGAATTTAAAGAGTTTAAACAGAACAACATTTGTCTGATCCGCTAGTGTATATATACACTACTATATTAATTTATATATATATGTATATATACATATAAATATATAAATTAATGTTTGTTTGTCCCTATGCGTTCCTATACCATTCATACGACCGCGATGAAACTTGGTGAGTTGTTATGCGCATGCCCGCTGAGGTTTCAGAATTAGTACAACAATTTTACAATAGGTGGTGAGCAAATCGTTTCAACAAATGTGTGTATTTCATATAGTTTAGTGGCAGTTCGTGTGTTTTCTGTGTATGAGTGAGCACGCATTACAGAATTAAAATGAATCAAATACAAACAGCACCATTTCAGTTCGTGTGTGACATAAACAATAGGTGGTGCGCGAGTCATTTCAATAAATTAATGTATTTCATAGAGTTTAGTGGCAGTTCATGTTTTTTCGTTGTATGAGTGCGCACCCATGGCAGATTTTAATTGAATTAAATATAAAAGAGAGATAGTTAAATATATATATACATAGAGATATATAGAGACATATAGAGATATAAATATATAGATATAGGTAGAGGATGGAGATAGAGCGATAATGGTGTGTGTATATAGATATATAGGTAGAGGCATATATATACATAATTAGAGAGATAAAGAGATGGTTTGAATATGTTTACCTACGCCAAATTACAAAAAAAAAAAAAAAATAACGCATTGCAACGCATGCTGGGAATGAGCTAGTAAACAATATTTTATCGGTACTTTTTTTTTTATAAACTTCACAATACGCACACCTAGAGTTCTCCAAGTTATCAAACACAATTAACTCTACCTACATATATAAAAATGTAACACGCACATGGACAATTGTCCGATGACAGACCTGAACCCCAGAGGTGAGACTTGTATTGGTTATCGCCCATAAACCGTACCTTGATTATGTGCCACTTGCCATCGTGGACAGGTACGGCGCTCAGGGCAAGGTCTTGCTCCTCCGTCCTGACGCTGTTCAAGTTGTAGCGGAAGTGGAGGTGTCCACCTGTAATCTGAAACATGCTTGTTAAACTAGAAAAATGTTGTGCTGCCATACATCTTGACAGCATCTCTTTAAGGTGAATGGACAAGTGAAGGAGAAAACCGGTCTGGGAAGGAGATGTTTCGAGTGGAGTTAACAGAGCAAGTCTCCCATAGGCACTTAGCACGAAGCACCTCTCGGTTAACACCACAATGGTTGACACAGGCTACAACACCTCACTCTGGTGCTATGATACCCCTTTAGTAATCTCCTCCATTGTAACGAGATCTTCAGCACTTACTGATGAAGCCCACCTGTTTATCATGGTGGGGGTTGAACGTCACAGAAATGAGAGTGAAAGTGAAAGGGAAAGAGCGAAGAGTGGTTGGTGAAAGTTGCGGCTGTACCACCAGCTATCATACTAGCCTATTTTTCCCCGCTGTATGCCATACTATTGCCGATTTATAGTATAAAAATACAAAACTAGGTCACTGTGACCATGAGCTTACATAAACAGCTGATATAATCATGACTTGAAAAATATATTGGCATAAAAATAATATTCTTCAAAGTTGGGGAGGGCAGGGGTCTGCAATGCTACAACCTACTTTTTAGAATATCAATACGTGTCTTACGTTTTAGTTTTCTTAGACACGGAAAATATTTTTAATTTAAATAAATATTGTTTAAGACTTAGTAAAGGTAATATCCAATACATTTTAAACAGTTTTGTCTACATTCTATATAACCAATTAATTTAATATATACTGGTTGTGTGAACTAGATTTTCCCACTATTTTTTTTTCAATTTTTGTACAAGAATAAGTTGAAGCTTTTGTTTTTCATACTGATCCACGTACATAAGTATGTTCTCAGTTTGGTAAATAAACACAATCTCATAAGTAGACTTTATATACAGCGAATATTTAGAAACTGACAGCTGAATAATGTAAAGTAATGAACATAAAATACAATTATTAATGCAGCACAAGTATAGATAATTATTTATCATTAATTTTTTTAATTTATTTTTTAAATATATTTATCAGTCAAAATCTAAATGTTTGTTGAAATCCTTGCCAAACAAATAAACCTTATGTAAAATAGACAATGTGGGTAATATTCAAGGAAAACATAGTTTTTATTAAAATTAACAGCATAAATTAGAGCTCCCCCTCTTGAAGCGATTAGGTTTTTACTCGGTTTGAGAAAAAACTAAATATAAATTATATTATTGTTGTAATCTAACCCAATTATTTTTATAAGGGCGAAAAATGTGATTTTTTATTAAGGGAAAATGCTTACTTTCATGTTGAATATTTAATAGTTTAGGACTCTATCGCAATTCTCGTCTATTTTTTATATTACTTCTAACCAAAAAATGATGTGAAAATTAACGATCTTTGTTTCATTGAAAAACGGATCATATATGTGCCTCGTGAACAGTTCCTCAAATTCGAACAACGCGTGTATGCACATTTATTGCCCTCTATAATGTTTAACTTTGTAAAATTATCAATACTAAACTGAGTTTAAATAATTTAAATATTTAAAACATATTCTCAACCAAAACACTGAGATGCAAAGTATTTAGGAGCTAACTGTAATCGGGTACAAAATCCCTCCATTCAACGGTCCCTGTGTCCTCGGGGTTTCATGGGCCTCAAGGCAATGGTAAGAAAATATACTCTTCAAAATTGCCTATCGGTGCATATAAGGGCTGCCGGGATATTGTAACCAGCAACGGGTGGGAGGATGGAGAAAGATGTTGGCCCTACTAGTGTAGTTAACCTAGTTTGGCCACAAACCTCTAGGGGTGTACTCTGTACCTTAGCGATCGAAATAATTGCTGCGATGGAGCTTCCTACTACAACAATTCTTCGGCGAAACCAGCCAGAAAATCTAACCTGGGCTCGCGACATCAATACATTATACATAATGAATGATGCTAGTAAGCCTAGTTTGCAAATGAAGATGTGTGTGAGAAGATCGAAGAATGAGGGCAAGGCAGACGGAGGGACGTGTGGTTGGGTCACCATGTTGAACAGACCATTTTCTCTTCATAATAATTGACAAGCTGGTTGCTAAGCTGCATTATGCTGGATGCTATCAAGCCTAGTCTGCAAATGAAGCTGTGCGAGCGGGTAGGAGAAAGACAGTGTGCCGCCAATTAAAATTTTTCTGTACAAATGTAAATTTGAATTTTAAAAATTATTATTTTAGCAGTAATTTATAGCTAAAACTTAAACTTATTCCACTCACTGCACACTCCCACTTTATCTTTGTCAGGCTAGTTACCCAATTCCTTCCCAGCGACGTATCTGTTTTTTGCCAACCATCTAACGAGCCAGCATTGTTACAGCATTGTTCATAAATCAAACCAAAGTGTTTAGAAAGATAATCACGCTAAATGCTACCATTTTTGTTACATTGAGGCCGTGTAGGTAAATCAGATTAAATACATAAATATTACCAACGACATTACACACTGCTGCAATGGTGGATCTTTTATTTTCACAAGGAAATGAGGAATGAACAGAAACAAGGTGTGATTCCATCTGAATATAATTACTCTATATTTATTTAAATGATAAAACCTATAACAGTTGAATGAGAGACAAAAGTTAAAGTTAAAGTTAAAGTATAATTCCAATTACATAATTAAAAGAGCTCTCGCTTATGTTAAAAATATATAAGGGTCAGCCCTAAATTAATTATTAAAGGTTTCACTTAATATAAATAAACAAACTCAATTAAATTTAAAAAAATACAAAGCGGCATAAACAATCCCAATTCAGATGGTGAAAGTCCAGAATGAGAGTATTGTATAGTTATTATTTCTTCGAACGTAGTGATTTAAATGTTGTTCCAAAAGGTTCATAAATACTATAGGACCGGAGGTCTGAAGTTCGCTGGACAGAGTTCAGCAGGCAACATGGTGTCAGGGCGCCTGTTTGTTGGAGAGGAAATGTGCGAAATGCGGCTAGGACCGCATCCGGCTCTTGGACCCTGTCTGTGAACAGTCCGAATCAAACTTGATCAGAACTGGTACACAGACAGCAAACTGGGCAGAAAATGCCCGCAAAAAGATAAGGGGAGGTCGGGGGAATAAAGCTGATAGTAACTCACCAGACAGGGAAGTTGGCTTCTAGGGTCTGAAGCGTAGTACGTCCGGATCTGAAGATCGCGGAAACGCGGGAGTCGCGGCTGTTTCCATAATTTCAGAAAAAAATATTTAAAAAAATAAATACTATGCTGTGTACTGTACAGACGGACTAAACTACTTAAAGAATTTATATGGATAGCATCCCTTGTCTAATTGATTACATCGTCGGTTACGGCCGGACAGAAGTCTTGATGTGCGTCTCGCCGATCCGCCGATAATCTAATGAAGTCCGTCTGGAATCAAAACACAAAGTGTGCCCGGAAGGGACCGCGTCTCGTAATTAAAAGTGATAACACAATCAAAAGGTGGGGGGAGACTTTGGTGTCCGGACCGAAAGGTTCCGAAGTTCTCCGAGTAGGAATCACAAAAAACTCTGACTTCGATATCTAGAAGTTGGTAGTACTGGCCGATTTTAGCGCTACATGTTGAGTGGTGTCTGAAACAAAAAGGGATCGACTAGCCCGAGACGTCTGCTACAGCCTGGGGCTAATGATGCAGTCGGTGCTGCTCTTTGGTGGCCTACAGGGGAAGGTAGCTGGGAGGTTAGCAATGTCGCCACCAGGTGTCGCAGGCATGAGCTCCACTTGCTGGCGACAAGTGAAGAAGTTACTTTTTCTGCCGCTAGATGTCATGTGTGGTCCATATTTGCACATATGTTTTCTGTGGAAAATCGTCCTTGAAGTAGGCCACTGCCTGGCAACGATCCTGGGCTAAATTCTGAGAACCAAAAGGGGGGGGGGACTGGGGGGTGAGGGTGGACAAAAAATGCAATGAGGCTGGGAAAGAGCGTCCTAACATGACTTTCTATGAGTGAACCTAAGACGTATGCGTGACGGGAAGAGCTGTTGTAAGCTGGTCTCTGAGAAGTGGCAACAACTCGTCCAGAGCAAATTTAGTCATGCAGGGATATAATGTTACAGGCCACGGACATGACTGCAAGCGGGAGAAATGTCATCCGGGCTGCTAATGATGTCTTTAGACTTGCAAAAGATCAGATTGGCCTCTGAGAAAAGGTGCCTCGGACCACTGCAGCAAAGTTTAACTAAGTAGAGTACACCATTCTAGCAAAGTGTGAATTACCCAATTGTAACCAAATTATATGGAAAATAAAATTTCCAAAAATAATTTAAAATTATAATAAAAATTAAAAAAAGTTCTGAAATACCTAATTTCCGGCACAGCATGCAGGCTCGTTTTATCCCCGCTTCTGTGCACGTCTGTACACGGTAACACTGCCTGTCACTGTGACCAAGACCGCTTGTTCTTGCAGTCTCCCAGAATCCCGCTTTTCTGAGAGGCCACCTTACGCGAGAAATTTCTGCCATGTCCAATTATCAGTTTCTCCCACATCCTGGCATGTCCCCAGGCTCAGTAGAGCACATTTCCCACTGCACCTGCAAATTTCCACCTCCCCCCTGTCTCCAGCCTTTCCTGAGAACACTGCCTAGAGCACTGATGGGTCCTTAACCCCGGGCAGGGACGACCTGTCTCAAGCTCTGGACATGAGTGTTCAAACGTACCGCCCCTGACATCTAGTGGCAAAATTAGCAATAACTCAGAGCGGGTGTCAAGCTCAGCCTGCCCCTGGCAACTCAAGCCAAAAGCAGTGCCCTGTAATTCTTTTCCAAGCCACCAGAGCACCCCACAAGTCTTCTCCATAATCCCCATGCTTTCGAAGCAGTCTCGTGCGAGATATGTATGAATCGATTTCTTCTCGGTTTGACCATTCCACAGTAGATCGCGATGCGATCGGCCTCTAACACCAACATCGATATATCCAAGTCAGTATTTCTCGACCACCCCCTCGGAAAACTTCGGAAACTTTCGGAAATTAAGACGAGGTCCCCCCTTTCTTTTGACATCAAGCGCCCGTTTTTAATTAACGGTCACCTCGCTCTACAAGGAACTTCTTGCCACGATGTCAGACTGACTACTTCCTTTCTTGGCCAGCCCTCAGCAAGATTCCACTTCCGTCGTCGTACGAGAATGTAGTCGTCTCGTCAAGGGACTTTTCCGTAAGTTAGATAGTAGTTAGTCTGTCTGTGTTTTCAATGTAGAGATTTTTATATTTCGGCTAAATTTTAATAATTATAATTCTAAATAATGAGTGGTTCCACGACAACCGCCCTTGTTCGGTACTGTCATCGCTCACCTCCTGGTGGGCTTACTTCCTGAGAGTTAGGAGCAACACCCAGTTTTGGTGAGTATCGACAACCTTACTCTTCCCCGAGCATCTCAGTTTTTGTGGACATTTTTGCTCGTTTAATGACTGTCTGTAAAAAAGGCCTAATCCTTTTGAATGTGGCTTGTTCACAGACAGGGTCCAAGAGCCTGGAGTCGACATGGCACCACAAGCTCTTCTTCGTGCTCGGTGACCAAGGTCTGCTACAGCACCCTGGTAGCCCATCTATACCCAAAATCTTCACCCTCGGCCCGCTATATTCAAACATCATATCTCCAAATTCTCCGCGATACCTGCAGCATGCCAGTTAGGCTACTACTTCGATTATCCTGAGAGATTTGACGATTATTAACTACAGGACATTAATTAGGCTATGTTCTAAGAATTTAAATTCTGGGATTGTTTAATTTTATTTTTATTTTTGTTTTACTAAAACGAAAAAAAAAAATCTTAAAATGTTTTGATTAGGGCCGATCCATATAACAAATTTTATAGTATCCATGTATTAGTAATCAGGTATTTTAAGGTTACCAACTTATTTACCGAACACATGTATTGTTATTAACCCTTTCCTGCCTAGAAATGTAAAAAAATTGAATTTTGTAATTTTTATTTCATTTTTATATTTAAGTAGGCATAAAAGGAGGCCATAATTTTTTCCAAATTTTTTTATTTATATTTAATATAATTTTTAATGATGGGACTTTTAAGTCCTGACAGGCATTCATCATATGTCCAGCTCAACAAACAAAAAAAAGGCGCTCCAGACTGGTGCAGCGCTGCCGTTTTAGTGCTGCAACCTCTTGGCTGTCAATCGAACTTCTTCGACAACTGGCAGAGCGGAGCTATACAGGGACCCAGAGGTCCCGACAGGCAGCATGTGGTTTCAAACATGCACACACTATTTCTATGGGGCTTCAAACATTGTGGGACTCACAAGTACCGCCAGGCAGGAAAGGGTGGTAATGTATTGTGTACTCATCTTCCCTCATCTATAAGAGACAAATAAATAGAAAGCACACATAAAGATAATATTGCACTTGTTTTTATTTATGCATTTAAAACTTAAAGATCCACCAACTCCCAAAATGTACCCAGGGAGTGTAACAACAGGAGATGAAGGGAGTGGAGTGACATACCTCAAGCACGGCATACTCCTTGCCGTGCTGGTCGCTGAGCCTCAGCAGCTCCCCGCCGAGCTCCCTGGTGCGGAAGCGCAGCTGGGTGCGCGACAGGAAGCGGTCCGGCTCGAACGAGAGCGCGTACTTGACGTAGCTGAGCTCCTTGAAGGTGGCGGGCACCGTCCTGGTGACGCAGTCGGGCCCAGTCCAGCCCGGGCTGCAGAGACAGCGCGGCGCAGACAGCCCGCCCTCGCAGGAGCCGTGCTGCCGACACTGCGCGCCGCACGCCCGAGACATCATCGCGCAGCCGGCCTCGCTGCCCCGCGACAGCCCGGGTTGCTGCATGTCGTACAGCTGCGCCCAGCACACTCTAGCTTTCACCCCCCAGCTATCTGATTCTCTCCACGACAGCCCGGGTTGCTGCATGTCGTACAGCTGCGCACAGCACACTCTAGCTTTCACCCCCAGCTATCTGATTCTCTCCACGACAGCCCGGGTTGCTGCATGTCGTACAGCTGCGCACAGCACACTCTAGCTTTCACCCCCAGCTATCTGCTTCTATTCACGACAGCCCGGGTTGCTGCATGTCGTACAGCTGCGCACAGCACACTCTAGCTTTCACCCCCCAGCTATCTGATTCTCTCCACGACAGCCCGGGTTGCTGCATGTCGTACAGCTGCGCACAGCACACTCTAGCTTTCACCCCCAGCTATCTGCTTCTATTCACGACAGCCCGGGTTGCTGCATGTCGTACAGCTGCGCACAGCACACTCTAGCTTTCACCCCCAGCTATCTGCTTCTCTTCACGGCAGCCTGGGTTGCTGCTTGTCGTACAGATGCGCACAGCACACTCTAGCTTTTCCCTCAAGCTATCTCCGGTAAGGTGGAGGGGGTGTGAAACTTCAGTTCTGGTTGTTTCTCGGTTAGGTACTGGTTTATGAAGTTTTGAAATCAAAATATAACAGAAGGTGAACAAAATTCTCATAATTTTAAGAAACAAAGTTTTAACAGTCTGCTTGTGAGAAAAGAATAATCTTTTTGTCAGCAACCAGATATTTTAGTTACGTAAGTATTTTCACAGAGAATATATGGCAGTTATCACTAATGAATCATGGTCATGTGGTAAAGGTCGTGGGCTAGATTATAAAACCCTGGAATTACTATAATTTATATTTACCTTAGAGGTTTAGAGCCCAATATTGTCTTTGCAATTCCTCTGAGAAGCTTTCGTTCATAACATCGCAGCGTAACACCGAAAATTGTATCTTTTACACACAAGGTAATGACATTACTAAGAGCTAAGATGTAAAGTATTCTTAAGCTGATATTCTGCAATGGATAAGAATGAAGCACTAAGCGTACACATAATGAACTTTCCTCCTGAGACAGAGTCAACATACGATGAGTTGAGACATGATCAATGGAGCTGGCTGCCTTACCAAGGATTTGTCGCTGCAGCTCGCCCGATAAATGCATGCAGAATGAATTTTATGAAAAAAAAAAAAAATGTATCTGGGAATAACCCATCAAATTACACCCACATCAACCACATTACCCATTTTCAAACCATTCTAGATTAGTAGTTATGTTGGTGTTAAAACTGCCGCAGTTTGTGCCTCATGCTGGAGACCCGGGTCGTGACTAGTGGTGTTTCTGGTGCCGTGGCCTTGCCGAGTTGTGTCCAAAGGGTGACAATCTAGTCTGTGGGTCGTAGGTCACCGGCCCAGGGTGGTACACTAGACTTAGACACGATGACGTTTAGTGCATTATCGTGACTGACACATTAACTGATTTGCAGAGAGTCGAAGTACAGACCAGCAGAATATTCTACGAGCTGCTGTTGTCCGACTTTAGCTGACGTACACAGGGTGATACACATAGACAAAAAAAATGGCTGATGGCAAAATCAAATAACACACAACTTCCAGTCGCAGTCCACACGGGTTCCTTATTGATAAAGAAGGGATCGGATAGAGAAAGCAGGGTGTTCCGTAGTTTAGGTCAATTTTGGGTGGCATGTCGAATCAATGTTACATTAGTGTTTAATATAACTAAAGTTCCTGGCAGATGTTTGTACAGTAATTATTAATTTTCCGTGAAAGGAATACCCCGCGGAATAGTCGCGAGGCCGAGTGAATTAAACGTGGCCAGGAGAAGCCCTGCCGTGTAATTTGACCAAGGAACCTGCCCGAGGAAAAAGGTTTCAGTTGATTTAAACAATTCCCACAGAAGTGCTAGTTGGCTGTAACAAACATTATGGACATCCACTGAATTCAAATCCTCTCTGGACTGTGGCCTGCTGGAGATTACTGCTGGAAGATGGAGCGAAATTAAGCCTTGTCACAAGCCTAGTTACTAATAGGCTTGCGAAAATTAAGTTGAAACTGTTATGCTACAGGAAGATATAAAAAATTTTGCGATTACGCTAATTATTATTCTAACAGAAATATACGGAAATTAAAATTTAATGAAGCATCAGTTTTCAAGCTGTTAAGTCGAGGGACTGGATCTTTTCTTTATACGCCGGTAACATAGGTCGTGCACCAGTGTGCGAACACATTTTTTCATCCCCCATTGAGGCGCAGTGGACAGACGGTACCTTGCTGTTGTGCACGAGGTTCCTGATGCAGCCGTGGAAGGGGCGGCCGTGCGGCGCGGCCTGCCAGCGGTACTGCTGCGGGTCGAACTGCGCCACGTGCAGGCCCCCCAGCTGCAGCGGGGTGTTCACGTTGAGCTGCTCGTCGAAGGGCGGCACCGCGCCGCGCGCCAGGCAGCTCGCGCCGTCGAAGCGGGGCAGGGGCGCGTCCTCCGCCTCCAGCACGGCGGCCGCGCGACACAGGTCGACCATCAGCTGCACGTCCTGCGCAGGGCCCTTCATTCAGAACAACACCACTGCAGAGTCTTCATCACGGCGATCTGTGGTTCGGCCCCAATCCAGCCGCTCGGGATCACAGATCTGTGTGGATTCCATGCTGCATTACTGCACTGCTGGCATTCTTTAGCTTACTCACAGTTTAACTGCTTCTGCCAGGAGTGTATGCAGAATTTTATTTCAGGGAGGGAGAGGGGTGGGTAGAACCACTTTGATTGCTGTTTGCTTTCGAAGTGTTTCCTTTGGTGGGAATAAGTTACTATTTTTTATTTTATTTTTTAGAATTTCCTCTCTCCCCCTGCATATATATCCCTGGTTACTGTCACTTTAATTTCATTTACAGTATTTACTGTTTTCCTAGCACTTTACATGTCATATTTATATTTCACATATGATTTTCCTGTTAAAACTATGTTGACATTCAATATTCTGTCAAAATTGGTAACGTAGCATGTCTGTGGTCCCAAAAATGCCGGATAAAAAATCTTTGACTTTAAAACTTTTAAAAAAAATTATTTGTGTTAAACATATCGTCGAAAGCAAAATTATCAGAGAAGATAATAATACATATACGTACACAAAAAGTACGATGGGAAAGTAATCTTCTGTGGCCTATATTCTGTGGCGTAGGCAAGGAGGTGGATTGGGGGCGGGGATATATTCTCACAAAATGCTAAAAAATATTTAAAAATCCATCATTACCATAAAAAAAGCAAGAGTTTGAAACCAGGCAGAGGCAAAGTTGTTCTATCAGTCCTGCCATCCATCAAAACAAAATTCTGCGTGAACTCTTACCTGTCGTAAGTAACTATTTAAGCATTTTCCTGGAGTGATTTCGGGATGTCATGGGAATCAAAATCAAGATGGCTGAACTGTAATTATGTCAAGTTATGCTACTTATATCTTGTGATTAACATGTATGTTTACCTGTCTGTCGCAAAATTTCACTGTAAGTTGTTTGAAATAAATATTTTACTGGAAATACCTAAATTTTAAAAATTTACAAATTACGATACGTAATGAATCACTGTTAATGGATATACTAAAACAATTATTTCCTAAAATTAAACATGAAGTGAAAAAAAAGAGACTTTAGTGTACTAATATTGAATCACAAAACTTAAATAAATTAGTCAAATGTTGTAACAAGATACCTGCGTGTCCCAAAAAACATCAATCCGGTGCCACTTTCCATCATCGAGACTGTTCTTGGTCCTCACTTTGAGCTCTAAGGTTCCTGAACCAAAATCCACAAGAAGCCTTGGGCCTCCCTTGTCAAGTTCTAGAGAAATGAAATCTGTAAAAAAAGCAATGCAGCAATGAATGCATTTACGTTCTTACGGCTCATCCACTTTCATTGTGGTACATTTTTCTCCATAGCGACGGAAATTGGAAAATGAATTTATAATTTAAAATAAACGCTTAATGTTTTCGTGCCTCTTTTCTTATGATCACAGGTACTATGCAAACTACCTGAAATAAGTATTTCTTCTGGCTCGGGCGCAACTAATGGTCCATTATAAAGCAGCAGCCCATCGGGTTTCTTCGTGATGAACTCGAAGCTGAGGTGAGATTGTTCGCACATCTCCAGATGAGGAAACCAGGCCCATCCGTCACCGTTGAAACTGCGAGCGGTTTCTTGACAAGCGGGTCCGTCAAGACCCGCGGGGCACGAGCAGCTGCAAGAGAGAGAACAATTATAAAAACACGGTCAACTGCAAAGACGGGCAGACTTCCCCATGTGACCAGAGGTGAAAGCTAGGGGGTGGATAGAAAGGGGGATAGAATTTGAAAGTAAACATTTGACAAAGTGGTTATATCTCCACCCTCACCCACGAATGAAGTTATGTGTATGCTCTATATGACTATAACCAATACAATACAATTAAGTCACTAATTTAGAAACAGTGGTGATATACAGCTTACCTTCAAATAATGAAAACTTCTCAAATTTATAACGTACTTATTACAAGAAAAATGGAAATATACATTTAACTTTATCGTAACATAATAACTTTCAGTACAGTCAATAAGGCTCAGGCTCAGTATAGTTATATATTGACTAAAATGACCTAACGTCTCATTGAGGAACTATATTTAATCAAATTAAGATGGAACTTTGACTAGCAGTTGTTACGATAATTCATGAACAGAGTTTTGAAGTAGATTTTGCAGACATGAAGACTAATTCCTACAAATCTCTGCATTTGCTTGCCTGATTAGCATGCTACATAATTCAAAACTGGATTGCGAGGCTTACAAATATTTATAAAATTATCAATTTTTTGCTAAACACAATTTTATCATTACAATACCCAGCATTAAATAACTGGTACATTACTTGCTGTATAATGTGTAGAGGTAGGTCTAAAGCGATGGCCGCGGCAGCAGGCTACCTGACGCCGGAGGGCTCCTCCGAGCAGCTGCCGCCGTTGAGGCAGGGGCCGGCGAGGCAGGTCTCCGGGGCGGCGAAGTGCCGCGCGCCGCAGACGCAGCGCGCCGCCACGCGCACGGTGACGCCGACCAGCGCCGTGCGGTTAGCATCGACGAGGTGCGGCGGCGCGCCCACCGCCAGCTCGGCGGTGCAGCTGCCCGCGCAGGGCCGCCCCTCCGCCAGACACGCGCCGGGGCCCACCTGCGTGATGTTGACTCCGGCGTGGCTCTCCACCTGCCGCAGCGTGCCCGCTCCGTCACTCCGTCATTCCGTCACTTGTGCCGTTGTACTGTTTGGTGGCACTTGCTCAACTTTATTTACCTTATAATTATTATTTTTTGTTTTAATGAAGAACTGGTTTCCACACATTTTTATTATTCAATTTGGTATTTGTTAATTTAATATGTCATATTTAAATATTTAAAGTTTACTACTGAACAAAGTTGTAATTGTTTATAACAATTGTAACTAAGTGTAAATTAAAATTTTTGTAACACATCAATTTTGTTATTGTGCCAACGTATCTTCAAACTTATTATGAATCAAGATTTATTCTAAATTAATTATTTTAGTAAATATGTAAAAGAATATTTCATCAATTATAAGTTAATTCATTCTTTTGTGGTAAAATATTGTCAAGTAATAATCGATACATATTGTATTTCCAAAAGTATTCTCTACTAGTACTATGTTCTATGTTCTTCTTCGTCTTGCCGTGAGCAAGAAAGAACTTTCCTTTTTCAACACCTTGACGCCATGTTTACATAGTGATAATTTGTACCTGTTGGAGTTTGTGAATTTAACATGCTTTAAGCATTGTTATACCGCACTAAGTGGTGAGTTTTTCAGATATATTTATTAAGAACGTCTGGTAATGTTTGAAACACCGGGCGTGATAAAATATATTTGTTATTATGTTATTAGCGGTCGACGAGTGCCGGCCACGCTGTTCACTTGAATCTACCTTGTGCTGTGGTGTATGAGGCCTGTCCTCATCGGCCCTGAAGCCATGCAGTGACCGCATCTATCAGAAAAGCCGGCATCAAATTTATTTTTTGGCATGATCTACTAACATTCAAAAATAAAACCATGTGAAAATCCTTTTTTTTGAACTAAATCATGTCGGACATTTTCGCCTAAAGTCAACTACGCATTAAGTTATATATTTTTTTGGAACAACGTAACGACAAAACTAAAATATTATAATAATTAGAGAAAGAAAAATTATGTAACAAGTAATAATTATAGAAAAAGAAATTGTGTAACAAAAATTTAAGATACAAGTGTACATGACCAGTCAGCCAATTTTTGTCTGAACTAACCTTACATCAAAGCACTTCATTGAACCTTTGGTCCACAGGCTTTCAGTGTCGTCCTACCTTTCACCCTAACCTAACTAGGTTATAGAGGGAGGTAGTAGATGGCGCACACTCTGGGATAACTGAACAGAGCTTCACACGACACGGTTCCTAACTTTTTATATTGATAACATTTCAGGAGTTTTTAAGGTGCCCTTTATTCATTTCAAATTTAAATGGCTTCATATATGCATGAATATCAATAGAATTCATTTTTAATCACAGATTCCAATAAGTGAAATTATTATTATAATTATAAAAAAAATCTGCTGCCTCAACATTCGCAGAATAAACGCAGGTACAAAGAGTATTTGAAGGAGTTAGATACTATTGTGAAACACTTATAAAAAGCATGTGCGAAACATTGCTTTACTGCCAGAGTCCAAAACGAAACAATAAAAAATAAACACAACACAATCGGTCCTTAATTTTTATGCGATTTTGAATAAAACACATTTACTAAGGAGTTTTAATGGATTCATGGTGCAATTGAAGGACATTTTAAAGCCCTTAAGCAATAAGAAAATTAAGGAGGCGTATGATACCCGTATGTACAGTAATGTAATTTTACTGCGAACTTTGGATAAAAATGAAGATATGTAAAACACTTTGAATGTAAATAAAAATATATTCAATGCCATCTTTATACAGAAGAGTGTAAAAGTAATATGTGAACCATTTTTAAGATGTATGTTTGTTGTTTGTCGATATTCTAAATTTTATTTAGTTGATGGCGCATAATAGAATCGATCTATGTTTAATAGAAGTTTTACGGTAATTGATATCTAAATATGATTGTTCACTAAATATGCTTTTTCGTGCATATTTAAAGTTTTTACAAGTCAACAAAGTCTGGAGGATACCAAAATAGTCATTTTCCAAAATGGCCTGACATTAGTAAGGTGAAATGCAATAAAAAATAATTTAGGACATAAAAATTATAAAATTCAATTTATTTGAGAAGTTTTGAGTACCTATGATGGTGCAATGTATGTTTTGTATTGCCATTTCATTGCCAATATTATTTATAATAAATTTGAACAACTTTTTAAAATTATAGTAGTTCGAATATTTTTTAAGCACTATAATTTTTATTTTTATACAGCACTATAATTAAATTACTAGTTTTTAAATTGGTGTTAAAAATGTAACTATTAGTTCATACTCGGAATTTTCTTTTATTTACCACCCCTCTAATGTCAAAGATATTTATCCATTGGGTAATGGATGTATCTTGAGGTTTAGGGCCGATATTATGACCTCCGGCTAAATCCTCAGGTTAGCTAGCCTTCAAGTTAGGCTAGCCTCCGGTTAACGAACGAGGGGTGTATTATGACCCATACTTAGCCTGCAGTTGGCTAACCGGAACCTGACGATGCGTGTGGTGTAATAATGGGTGTGTTGGTAATGAAATAAACCAGAATTTGGTAACATTTGTTGCATGACAATTTTTTTTCTGGTAGAATGTTAGTCAGCTGTTTGTTTGTATTGTGATTCGTAATGTTTATAGCTGCAGTAAAGAAATATGCCGCGAACTTTATCTTGCAACAGATATAATTAAATTAACCAAAAAATACTTCGACGTCAAACCTGCTTTGTATTAAACCATAAAATTACAATTTACGATTCAAAACCGTGTGTTTTCAACTTTACTCTCGTATTGAAACTCATGATTTTGTTAGGTTATATATTAAGCCAAAACTAACGAAGTAGGCAATTCTATATAGACAAATAAATACGGATGACATTTTTGCTAGAGAACACTTATTTCTTTCATAAATTTATTTCATAATCAAATAATATAGACCCTGTTTTGGGAAAATACTTGTCGATTTTCATTTCACTGGTGTAGGTTTCATTTTTTTACTAAAAGTTTCGTATCACGTATCCAAATTAATCCGATCCTGATGGAATTAGTTTGTGGTATAGGATGCTTGCTGTTTTAATTTAGTAGGTCGAGAGATCCTAGACATATTCACTGGGGAAATAATTATGATTGTAAAATGTATACGAAATAAATACATTTTTACAAGACCTGACATATTTTGTTTGTATCGTGATATGTTAGGTATTTTGAGTTATGTCCAGGATTTTTCAACATTCTAAATTAAAACAGCAAGTCTAATGTAAAACAAGACCAACATATAAAGGGTCATGCCGATAGGATCAAGGGATAAACTTGGATACGGGAAGCAGAATAATTCCAGTGCTGTTTTCGTTTTGCACTTGCGTGCCAGGTAGATAATAAGTACCTAAAGGTTTGTAAGATAGGGAAGGGATAATTGGGTAACATTTATTTTCACATTCAATTGTATTCATTGAATTATAACCACGTCTGAAGTCGTATGAAGTGCATTTCATTCCCGGCATATGTCCACTGTATTACGAATAAAAATTCACAGATACAACTTCCACAAAAACACGCATTTTATAGGTAATAATAACCCTCGTTTTGTAATTTTAAAATTCACTTATTTACACATATTCTTAAGCAGGAACATTTAAGTTTATATACATTGCATACGTTTATGTACTTCGTGATCAATTAAAGTCAAATAATAATACACGACTCGACGAAAATAGAAAAGCGTGACTACACTTTCATGTCATGTAATTTTTAATAAAACTTTGACGAATACGGCGAAGCATTTTATATTTAGTAATAAATTATTCCATCGCATCCTGCAAATATTGAATAGAATTCCTCAAATAGTCATCATCACTATCAACAACTAACCTCGCCTGATACATCGCCATTTTATTTTGTGTTGCTTAGCCTCCGGTTAAGCAGCTAGCGGCCGGTTCATCGACCCGCTAGGTTAGCCGGAACTTTAACTAGAAGGTAGACGTTAACAGGGAGTCATAAAACCGAAATAAGAGCTAGCCTGCGGTTAAATTTTAGCCGGAACTTTAGCCGGGGGTCATAAAACCGGCCCTTAATCATTTACAGTCACATGTGCATTCTCATAGACTGCCATTAATTTGCATGTATACAAGAAGGTATGCAATGGGTAATGTCTGGAAGCAACTGTCAATTTAATTACGTATTTGAAATAAAATTCGGCACGAACGGGGCACATTTGTATGATCTCAGTTTATAAAGCAGTCTAGTAGTAGTGGTGGGAGTAGCGAAAATTTTTGTCTCTATGACAAGCCGCGACCAGTAACGTGAGTGAGAATCTCAGGGCCAAGTCGCAGCGACTTTGTTGCTTATAGCGACATCGCAGTCCCGAAACTCCACGATCGGCACATTTAGACGGACATCAAAACAGAACCATGTTTGTAATGTATCTGGGTGTGAGTGATTTTAGAAACAAATAATTTAATCACGTGTATTCGTGCATGAAAATGGAAGAACTATTTTAAAAATTTCTCCTAATGAAAAGCTTTTTAGATTATGATATTTTTATCTCGCTATTAAAATATTATTAATATTTCCTGCATGACATCAATAATTATATATTTAAAATAATTGAAAATAATTATGCTCAGAGAAACCATATTTTTTGTTGTCACGTTTCATTATACATTTCTCTATACAAGCAAATTCTCTCCAGTTATGTTTCAGAAATGTTTAACTACAGAATATTTATTTTGGAATTTTTAGATATGTAGATTCTTCACATTAATATAATAATGACCTCTTCGGTGCAGTAAAATTGTGGCTTCATGCCTGTTCATTTCACGGTAGATGATAACATTTAGGTTGAATTCACATGTTATTTTGTAGAGAGTAACTGGCCACGTTCGTGTCGCTCCTGTGTTGATGGACGAGTAGCGCCATGCGTGTCACGAGTCACTACTCAGTCGATGGCGACTTTCCCGCGGCAAGTCGCCATGTACTGAGCGGCGCTGTTACCCTTAGCGACCCATGACACACCTAGCGTTGGCTCTAGGAGAGCGTGACGTGATGTGAAATTGTCGCTGTCGCGGGTTGCGTACTGGCACTGCGATAGTTACGGCCGCGACAGCTACACGAGACATGGTTGTCACCGCGACAGTAAATATTCGCCATCCCTATCGAGTAGTCACTTTTTCAGGTGGGTCATTCCATAGTCCAAGACTTGGCAGGCCACAAACTGGCCCTCAGACAATGCGTTGGCCACAATTGAGTTCAACCATACACATACTTTCAAAATGCATCTGAATACATGCATTGGGCCTTAAGTCTGGTCAATATCGGATCCATTAGAGCAGTGGTTCCCAACCAGTGGTCCGCGGACCATCAGTGGTCCGCGAGAGCTAAAATATGGTCCGTGAAAGATTTCAAACTTTGAATGAACGCGCGTCGGTGAGCTAAAGCGAGCGCGGCACGCATGCGACCGGGGGAAGGGCAAGCAACTGACTAAACATTATGGTGCAAGCCGGTCAGTCGATCGCACGTTTTCTTTTGTTTTACTCAGCAGTGTTGTGTTAGTGATTCTGTTTAGCTGTTTAGTGAGTCAACATCTGTAACTCCTCAATATTATTATCGATATTTTGATAAAATATGAACAGGGTAAGTAGGCTACGAATTTTTCTCTGTTAAACTTTTTTAATAAAAACATGGAATTACAAAACAGAATGTGGACGTTAGTTTACGTATGATTCTTGTGTTTGTGTATTACAAATGTTCACAACTGTTAGGTACAGTTAGTTGAAAACCTAATTATATATAAAATAAAGCGATATGAAATTAAAAATTAAGATAGTAAAAGAACACTGGCCTCACAAATTAAAAAGTGGAGCCAGCTACAAAAATTCTTAAAAATATGCCATCATTAAATGGTTGAATTGTTATTATGCTGTTTTAGGTTTTTCTTAACGAAATAAAAAACACCGTTAACTCTTTTAATGCCACAGTCGGATAAATCGCCTTTGAGGAGGATCGAAAAATTGGCCTGAATATTTTTTTTTCTTTCAAAGACGCATTTACGACACTTGCAGTGCACTATACCGTTGTCGGTTTGACTCGCCCTACTATTGAGTTGCTTTTTCTCAAAATAGAGAGCAGAGCTGTCACGCTTGTGTCTTCCTTCCCTGATAGAGAGCAGGGTTCTCATGCTGTTTTCGAACAGCATGTGAAACAGATAGGTACTGCGTTTGTGCGCATTTCTTCGTTTTGAATTTAACTTTCCGTTGTGAGAAATTCAACTTTAATTTAAAAAAATATATATATTTTGATTCTTTTGTAAATATTAAGTGTTAATTATTTTCTACATAAGTATGTATTCCTGCTTATAAAAATTTATTTTGCAATTATTTACAAAAATTATATATTTCTGGCCAACAAATTATAAAGTTGCTTTATCAAAAAATAATAAGCATTTTCGTGGATATTATAAATTGCCAGTTATTATTTATTGTTGTTTATTGTGCGTTTAAAATCATTTTTGTAATAGTTGTAGTGATTATATTTTCCCGCGAAATCCTTAGTTCCAAGAATATTACTTTTATAACCATGCCCTACTCGCACGCCAATCCATTACAAATAATATAACTTTTTTCACGAGAACTTTAAAATAAAATAAATAAAAAATGCATTATATGTTTTTATTTAATCTTAAAAAATGACAAAGAATTATTTATTTTTAAGATGTAAAAAATTTATACTTCCATACTTAAGGGTAAAAAGTTATTAAAGGTAAAAAAGTAATTAAAGGTAAAAGGTTATTGAAGGTAAAAAAGTTATTAATATTTAACTCCAGATATGTAATTCATTTAAAAATGACTTGGCACTTTCAGTCTAACCGTCATAGAATGAGACAATTTGAGGCTGGCACCAAGAGGGTTAAGGGAAATTTAAGGTACCTACCAAGAACCTTGTTTTTAACGATTAGACAACATTATTTTTTAAATTGTTAAGTAAAGATTTAAGTTTGTAAAAAAAATGATAGCGAGGTTAGAATTTTTTGGAAGCCAGTTTATATTTATTTATTTAATGATTTACTTTATGAATTATGAAAAAATTTAGCTATATTATTTTTTATTCTTTTACTTGGCATTAAACATAACAGTGTACATTCTATTGCATTTTGGTTTTGTTTTCAGAAAATGCCGCCTAAGAGAAAATATTATAATAGTTACATTAAATTTGGATTTACTTCGATAGAAAGTAATGGAGAAATAAAACCACAATGTGTTATATGCGCAACTGTTCTCGCGAACGAAGGCTTGAAGCCAGCGAAATTAAAACGTCACCTAGAAACGATTCATCCATTGTCATGTCAAATGATATCGAGGAGCAACTTGTTTCAAGAATTAAAATGTCGCCATTCTTCGCTTTGCAGTGCGATGAATCCACTGACATTTATAATTGTGCTCATTTACTTGTTTTTGTCCGCTTTTTAGACGACGATATCATAATCAAAGAATAACTGTTGTTTTTTCAGGAACTGGAAATGACATCAAGAGGTATCGACGTCATGAATATAATAACTGGATATTTCCAGAAATATAGCATTATGTGGGAAAAGCTAGTCGGTTTCTGTACGGATGGTGCTTCTGCGATGTTAGGATCACATTCCGGTCTAGCAACTTTATCCCAGGAATCCGTCAACATTAACATAGCATTGTATCCTTCATCGCCAGGCGTTAGCTTCCAAGACTCTTCTTAAATGCCTTAATGATACAATGAAATTGGCCATAAAAGTAGTAAATGTCATTAAAAGCCGTGTCTTAAATTCACGCCTTTTTAAAAAACAAAATGTGTACTGAAATGGACTCCAAACATGAGAACCTCCTCTTTCACACAGTGGTTCGTTGGTTGTCGAAAGGCAATATGCTGGAAAGATTATATGAGCTGAGAGGAGAGATTGAGTTTTTTCTAGGTGAGAAAATAATGGAAGACTTACTAGTACAGTTTTCTGATTTGACATCCCAGATGCATTTGGCATATCTTGTGGATATTTTTACACACTTAAATAAGTTGAACTTGCAAATGCAAGGTTCAGGAAACAGACAATTAGAAGGCTTTTCAAATATTTTTAATTTTGAAGATAAACTTCGTGCTTTTATTTGCAAACTTAAGTTATGGATAAGTCAAGTTGGCGAGGGCAATTAGAGTGCGTTTGCAACATTGAAGGCACTCCTTGACGACAAAAAATATGTCATTTTTAGGGAAAGCATACAAAAAACATGAAATGTCTTTTGCAAATGTTGGTTGATGAATTCAACCGTTTCTTCCCAGAATATAACAATACAGAAGCTAGTGTGGACCAAAAACTGATACGCAACCATTTGACACTAACGCTAGAGAAGTTTCAGAAGAAATCCAAGAAGATCTTATTGAATTACAAAATGACAGGAATTGTAAGGACGATTTTGAATATGATTCTTTGGAGACGTTTTGGTGTAAGAAAGAAATTTCATATACTAAAATTCGAGAAATCGCTTTGCGCTATCTTATGCTTTTCTCAACAACTTATTTATGCGAACAAGGATTTTCTGCATTACTGATAATTAAAAACAAATCCAGGAATCGACTGAAAGTAAGTGATGATATGCGTGTAGCTTTGAGCAAAAATATTACCCAAAGAATTCAGGATCTTGTACAGAAGATGCAAGCTCAAAAATCTCATTGATGCAAACTAAATTGTGTACTAAAAATATATGTTTTCAATCATAACACTGTTACTTATTGTTTTTTTTTTTTTTTAGATTGCTTATGTTAAACGTTTCGATTAACATTGAACGATTAGGCTTAAAGTTTATTTCTAGATTGATACAGATTATTTTTTAACCTTGTGGTCCCTGCTAATAATAATGAAATTAAAGTGGTCCCTGATCAAAAAAAGGTTGGGAACCACTGCATTAGAGACATGAATGGTGGTGACGTGAGAATAACGCATTGGTACCTTCTCAATTCAAAGTCTGGATCGTATCCGACTTACAAAAAATTCGGATTTGACACAGCCGGGAATAAAACCAGAATTGCCTTGCGAGTGATTTGACCACTTGCCACCGAGGTTCCTTGGTATCTGAAAATACTGGGATTTACCTTCTAACTGAACCCCTATTACAAAGAAGAACCTCACTCATTAGTAAGTTTAATCTCATTGCAACATACCTGATAAGTACACACAGTTTTGGTTCTTATTAATTAAAGTACTTTAAACTGGAAATGTGACTAAATCCAAAACATTTTGCAGTGATTTGAAAAGTGTATACTTTGGATGGAAAGCCTTCCAAGTGAGGTATATATTATGAGAGTTTTTATGCAGATCGTCTGTATATGCAGTGTTTTCAGATCCCCACAATATATTAATGTTCAGCATATCATTAATGATAAAGTTAGAGGGTTTGTTGGAGTGCATACAGGGTGGACTCGCAGATGAAGCGACTACGCACCGCCTCCCTGTGCATGAGCAGCAGGCCGTTGAGGCGCACGGGCGGGAGGTAGCGCGCGCCCGACACGCGGGCCGCGAAGCGCACGTCCGTGGCGCGGGGCGCGGCCTCGCTCGCCTGCACGCTGAACACCAGCACGTCCTGCCTGCCCACGCGCAGCACCTCCGCCAGCTTGTCGCGCAGGCGGTCCAGTCTGCTGCGGCCCTGCCCCCCAACCCAGCATGTTACGAATGACAACCATTTTAATTGAAGTAAATAAACATTATATTTGTACTCATCTCTGTAATTATTTAATTTTCTAGGAAGGTAGACAGCTATACTTTGTGAATTATAAAATGAATTTCTAAAAAAAAATTGGTTGTCTGTAAAGTAGGTTTACGGACAATAGTTTAACGTGACGTCATAACAAAACATTGATGAAATGATTGCATACTTTTATGAATAAAATTGAATAATTTTTATTGAATTATCACTATTTTGTATGGATACAAAGAAGTGAAATTAAATCTACAATTTAATTGATAAATTTACTTTTATTTGCACTCATTATTTCAAATATGTTTATTACTTTAACTAAGAGATTATTTTAACTATAACGTTTATACATGTTTGCTATTTAACTTCTTCCAATCTGTGTTATTCTGTTAAGGATAGGACGATGATAGGAAAAGTAGAAAACGAATGGGAGTGTTTCAAGTTTAATGTGCCTCGAAAAAGTCAAATCGATGGTTGTTCCACTCGAGTGGAAGAGAGATAGATGCGCCGCAAGCATACAATGAGCGTAACGGGACAAAGCGTAATGGGACAATGTGTGTAACGGGACAATTAGTCATCCTTTTTCGCGCGTGCAGCCAGCGTTTATCGATTTACTAGACGTCACGTCAAAAGATATTTACTGCTCTCCTAAACATTATTATTAATTTTTTTTTGACTTTTGTAGATAAGTGTGCGCCTTTTATCGAAATGCAAAGTATACCCGTGGGAACTAAAATTATATATAGATCTTAGTATTTAAATGGATTTGCCCAATTGATTATTTCAGATGTTCAACAGGAATCATCGGAAATCGGGATTATGCGGATCGTCATCAGCGTTGTTAAGACATGAGGGGTGGAATGATGACGGAGTGCGCCGAGTGGGGGAAATGGAAGCACACCAGCTCGACCACCCAGGACAGCGCACCTTGGCGTCCGACTGCGCGATGAAGTCCTCGTCTGTGACCCCGGCCAGCCGCACGGAGCCCGAGTTCACGACCGCCTCGTGGGAGATGTCCCTCACGGTCACGGTCACGTTCGCAGGCACGTCGTACTGGCCATGCTTGCGGTCAGACACCTTGAACTGCAAGTTGTACCTGGAAAAAATCTAAATTAAATTAGGTGGGACGACCAGACACCGCCACCGTCTAGGCCAAGATATTAGTGGCTTTCAAGTTCTCCACTCTCCAGAAAATACAGAAGCACTTGTGGGTGGAGCCATATCGTTGTTCTGTTATGAACATGACGTCTAGGTGGTGAGTTGCTTTCATGTGGGCTGTAACAACAGAGTGCACTTCAGATATATACTATTCAGGGCGTTTTAAAGATCACAATATCACTATTAATAATTGTGATTTTAGAAGCTAACCAATAACTGGCTGAAACAAAATCATGTAAAATCATGCCAATATGGATGCAAATGAAATACATAGGGATGTTCTGGCGACAATTGGAGTTCACTTTGTTGACGGAGTTATGTAAATGCTTTTTCGTTTGTTACTTAGTGACATTCCCACGTTTTGTTGGTGCAGTACGCCTACACGATGCTTCTCCTTACACAATATTAAAGTGAACTTAACTATACGCAGGTCTGAATGAAGAAGCCAGGCGAAACAGTCGCAGAAATGTCTGTTAAATATGAAACCATTCACGTGATACAATCCTGGCAAGTTAGCTGGCATCCGTGGAAATTGATTTATCAGGAATTTTTTTTGAACTTATGTGTTATAAAACTTCTATGAAGCCATCGTTGTTCGTCTTTAAATCCAGCGTTGAGATATCTTGCCTTTCATCGCAATGATCCGAGTTTGATTCCCAGCTGGATCACTCTCATATTTTTTTCAAGCAGAAAATGTTAACATGGAGGACGTGGCCAAGCGCTGGTGGCATTTCTCTCGGTTTTCTCCACCTGTTCGCATGGCCAGTGCTCCATACAAACTTTCTCATCACTAGGGATAATATTATATGATGAATTGCGGTAAAGCCGAAATAACAGATATAACACCAAAAAGCATGTCAATACACCAAAAAAATGATAAATAATTTACTTTTAAACCCCCAAGTAAACCAAAAAATTAATCAGCATATTTAATCAAATCTCAACCCAGATTAAAAATTTAACCTTTTACTATATTAAATTCCATAAATGTAAATTATTTAGCATGGAGTTATTACAAAATAGTAATAAATATGTTTGTGAAAAATTTCAGCTTTTTCTGATACTGCAACTGTTATCAGTAACTAATTATTACATTACGACATTAGTACATTTATTTAACACACACAAATTTGGTGATTTATTTTAATTGTTCCCAGTAGTTAGACATTCATTCATATTACATACTATTATATTGTAAATGTACATCAAGTAAGTGTTGTATTTGTTGAAAATGATGTTATCTACGTGAATAATCAATAACACCTAAGTCTCTTGTTCTAAAAATGAAAGTGTCCTAAGAATAAAACCATCGCGGCACAGGACGCAGATGTCGACGTCCTTCCCGCCTCGGGGAGTCCAGGGAGTTTCTTATCCTTACCTCCCGCTCGGCGTGCCGCGCCTCATGGTGACCATGCCCGAGTGCTGGTCCAGCGCGAACAGGGGTTGCTCCTGGCCGCTCCACTGGAACTGCTTGTCCGGCAGGTCCTCGGGGAGTCCAGGGAGTTTCTTATCCTTACCTCCCGCTCGGCGTGCCTCGCCTCATGGTGACCATGCCCGAGTGCTGGTCCAGCGCGAACAGGGGTTGCTCCTGGCCGCTCCACTGGAACTGCTTGTCCGGCACGTCCTCGGGGAGTCCAGGGAGTTTCTTATCCTTACCTCCCGCTCGGCGTGCCACGCCTCATGGTGACCATGCCCGAGTGCTGGTCCAGCGCGAACAGGGGTTGCTCCTGGCCGCTCCACTGGAACTGCTTGTCCGGCAGGTCCTCGGGGAGTCCAGGGAGTTTCTTATCCTTACCTCCCGCTCGGCGTGCCGCACCTCATGGTGACCATGCCCGAGTGCTGGTCCAGCGCGAACAGGGGTTGCTCCTGGCCGCTCCACTGGAACTGCTTGTCCGGCAGGTCCTCGGGGAGTCCAGGGAGTTTCTTATCCTTACCTCCCGCTCGGCGTGCCACGCCTCATGGTGACCATGCCCGAGTGCTGGTCCAGCGCGAACAGGGGTTGCTCCTGGCCGCTCCACTGGAACTGCTTGTCCGGCAGGTCCTCGGGGAGTCCAGGGAGTTTCTTATCCTTACCTCCCGCTCGGCGTGCCACACCTCATGGTGACCATGCCCGAGTGCTGGTCCAGCGCGAACAGGGGTTGCTCCTGGCCGCTCCACTGGAACTGCTTGTCCGGCAGCTTCTTGGGGAGTCCAGGGAGTTTCTTATCATTACCTCCCGCTCGGCGTGCCACGCCTCATGGTGACCATGCCCGAGTGCTGGTCCAGCGCGAACAGGGGTTGCTCCTGGCCGCTCCACTGGAACTGCTTGTCCTGCAGGTCCTCGGGAAGTCCAGGGAGTTTCTTATCCTTACCTCCCGCTCGGCGTGCCGCACCTCATGGTGACCATGCCCGAGTGCTGGTCCAGCGCGAACAGGGGTTGCTCCTGGCCGCTCCACTGGAACTGCTTGTCCGGCAGGTCCTCGGGGAGTCCAGGGAGTTTCTTATCCTTACCTCCAGCTCGGCGTGCCACGCCTCATGGTGACCATGCCCGAGTGCTGGTCCAGCGCGAACAGGGGGTGCTCCTGGCCGCTCCACTGGAACTGCTTGCTCGGCAGGTCCTCGGGGAGTCCACGGAGTTTCTTATCCTTACCTCCCGCTCGGCGTGCCACGCCTCATGGTGAACATGCCCGAGTGCTGATCCAGCGCGAACAGGGGTTGCTCCTTGCCGCTCCACTGGAACTGCTTGTCCGGCAGGTCCTCGGGGACTCCAGGGAGTTTCTTATCCTTACCTCCCGCTCGGCGTGCCACGCCTCATGGTGACCATGCCCGAGTGCTGATCCAGCACAAACAGGGGTTGCTCCTGGCCGCTCCACTGGAACTGCTTGTCCGGCAGGTCCTCGGGGAGTCCAGGGAGTTTCTTATCCTTACCTCCCGCTCGGCGTGCCACGCCTCATGGTGACCATGCCCGAGTGCTGGTCCAGCGCGAACAGGGGTTGCTCCTGGCCGCTCCACTGGAACTGCTTGTCCGGCAGGTGTTCGGGGAGTCCAGGGAGTTTCTTATCCTTACCTCCCGCTCGGCGTGCTGCGCCTCATGGTGACCATGCCCGAGTGCTGATCCAGCGCGAACAGGGGTTGCTCCTTGCCGCTCCACTGGAACTGCTTGTCCGGCAGGTCCTCGGGGACTCCAGGGAGTTTCTTATCCTTACCTCCCGCTCGGCGTGCCACGCCTCACGGTGACCATGCCCGAGTGCTGATCCAGCACAAACAGGGGTTGCTCCTTGCCGCTCCACTGGAACTGCTTGTCCGGCAGGTCCTCGGGGACTCCAGGGAGTTTCTTATCCTTACCTCCCGCTCGGCGTGCCACACCTCATGGTGACCATGCCCGAGTGCTGGTCCAGCACGAACAGGGGGTGCTCCTGGCCGCTCCACTGGAACTGCTTGTCCGGCAGGTCCTCGGGGAGTCCAGGGAGTTTCATATCCTTACCTCCCGCTCGGCGTGCCACGCCTCATGGTGACCATGCCCGAGTGCTGATCCAGCGCGAACAGGGGTTGCTCCTGGCCGCCCCACTGGAACTGCTTGTCCGGCAGGGCCTCGGGGAGTCCAGGGAGTTTCTTATCCTTACCTCCCGCTCGGCGTGCCGCGCCTCATGGTGACCATGCCCGAGTGCTGGTCCAGCACGAACAGGGGGTGCTCCTGGCCGCTCCACTGGAACTGCTTGTCCGGCAGGTCCTCGGGGAGTCCAGGGAGTTTCTTATCCTTACCTCCCGCTCGGCGTGCCGCGCCTCATGGTGACCATGCCCGAGTGCTGGTCCAGCACGAACAGGAGGTGCTCCTGGCCGCTCCACTGGAACTGCTTGTCCGGCAGGTCCTCGGGGAGTCCAGGGAGTTTCTTATCCTTACCTCCCGCTCGGCGTGCCACGCCTCATGGTGACCATGCCCGAGTGCTGATCCAGCGCGAACAGGAGGTGCTCCTGGCCGCTCCACTGGAACTGCTTGTCCAGCAGGTCCTCGGGGAGTCCAGGGAGTTTCTTATCCTTACCTCCCGCTCGGCGTGCCACGCCTCATGGTGACCATGCCCGAGTGCTGATCCAGCGCGAACAGGAGGTGCTCCTGGCCTCTCCACTGGAACTGCTTGTCCGGCAGGTCCTCGGGGAGTCTAGGGAGTTTCTTATCCTTACCTCCCGCTCGGCGTGCCACGCCTCATGGTGACCATGCCCGAGTGCTGGTCCAGCGCGAACAGGAGGTGCTCCTGGCCGCTCCACTGGAACTGCTTGTCCGGCAGGTCCTCGGGGAGTCCAGGGAGTTTCTTATCCTTACCTCCCGCTCGGCGTGCCGCGCCTCATGGTGACCATGCCCGAGTGCTGATCCAGCGCGAACAGGAGGTGCTCCTGGCCGCTCCACTGGAACTGCTTGTCCGGCAGGTCCTCGGGGAGTCCAGGGAGTTTCTTATCCTTACCTCCCGCTCGGCGTGCCACGCCTCATGGTGACCATGCCCGAGTGCTGATCCAGCGCGAACAGGAGGTGCTCCTGGCCTCTCCACTGGAACTGCTTGTCCGGCAGGTCCTCGGGGAGTCTAGGGAGTTTCTTATCCTTACCTCCCGCTCGGCGTGCCACGCCTCATGGTGACCATGCCCGAGTGCTGGTCCAGCGCGAACAGGGGGTGCTCCTGGCCGCTCCACTGGAACTGCTTGTCCGGCAGGTCCCAGTCGTCCAGGTCACGCACGTGCACGCGTCCCACCGCGCTGTCCCCGGCCTGGCCCTGCACGTGCACGCATGCACCAGTCACGCCCTGGACCGACTCGGCTCACGCACACTGGCATTAACCGCTGCCAGCATGTCCTAATGTAACGGCATGTCCATAAAAGAATGTCCCAGTTCAAACGGTATATTATAAAAGTTCACTTCAAACTGTTTTTTAACAAACCATACATCAAGTTGATGTTAAACGAACCTATCATTTCTTATAAATGTTCAATAAGTGCACCTCTGGTTGTCCGGCACACATCCAACCTAAAGTCCAATTCTTCCCACACTTTGGTTAACAAATCCCGGAGTAATGATAGCACTAGTCTCTTAAATGCTGTGTCTCAACTCTGGCAAATCATTAAGTAGCGGCGGAACGTAAACACGATCTTTTATAAAGCCCCAAAGGAAAAAAAAAATCGCATGACGTTATGTCTGTTGAACGTGGAGGTCAGCGAAAAAAAAGAGTTCTGTCGTCTCGACCATTACGACCACTCCAACGGTCAAAGAATTTGATGTTCAGCCACGCTCGAACAAAGATATGTCAACGGGGAGGGGTTCCATCCTGTTGCCAAATAAAGTTTACAGGTTCACCCTCTACAAATTGGGGAAAGTACTCTCAGGAGTCACCATTTTGCCTATGTGGCTCTGCAAGCGAGTAAAAAACAAAGCTGCACTCGCGTATGCGCTTATCTAAAACAGTTTGAATTACTCTTTAATTGTGACCTTGAACCAACACTCTACAACGCTTAGAGTTGATACTATTAAATTTATAATTGTGACATTATTTAATGGGTATACAGTTTTTTTAAATGGTAATACAAAACCAAAACATTTTTTGTTATATTTATTAAATTCAAATAAGTAGTTTAACACACAAAATTAATTAAATATTTAATTGCAAATGAAACGAAATTTTAATCACTAATTGAATTGTAGCTTATACATACAGAGTAGGCCTAACTATGAAATCTTACAATCTCAACAACACACTTCTTGCATCTGCCATGACACAAGTTTTGATATTTCAATTAGCAAATATAAACCGTTTAATCTTTGGAGTCACAAATACATTTTGACTGTGTAGTTTGCGATCACATTCTTTACCTATCCACTAGCTAATAAAAATAAATCAGAAGCAAAGAAGCTACGATCTACGTTGGGTTACTCCATGAAAAACTTTTAAGTGTTAAATTGGTATAAATATTTTAAACAAAAAATTAATATTTATATTCATCTCACTTTTAAGCGTGTTTCAAAAAAGCATGTTGCGTCCGATGTCAACCGTCGACAATGAATACAGTTCAAAAATATTTAAAACAAGTTATAAAAAGGAGACCTTTGGCTGAGCATTGTTATTTAAAAAATCTCTGATATCCGAATGCAAGCAGTCCAATCGGTGCTGGATTCCAAAACAGTGGCGGACGTGTGGGCGGAGCGGTTGGGTGGGGGGGGATCACCTTTCCCTCCACCAAACTTTTAGCTGGCGGACAAAACATTTGTTATAATAATGACTTTTCATGACGTCACAAATGCGTTAAAATGGCCTTTTTTATTATTTATCAAAAATTTTGACTTGCCATTCAACCGGGAGGTGTTCCGTACCACCCAAAACCCTCACAGGTGATCCGCCCTGCCCAGAACGCCCCCAGAACTGAGGAGTGCAGTCACCAGGTAGTTGTAAACGACGACGTGCTTGTAGTCTGGTTGCATGGTGTTGTCGTTGACGTCGCCGATGACCACGGTGAGGGTGCAGGTGCTGGTGAGGCTCGGCGTCCCGGAGTCCCTGATCACCACGGGTATGAGGTAGTTCTTCTGCTGCTCCCTGTCGAAGGACCTCAGGGAGGACACGACGGCCGCGCCGTCGCCGCTCGCCCCTCCTGCCGGGAGAACCACGCGTGCAGTTACAGTCCTCACTCACGAGTGCACTCAATTGCACTTTCATTACTCACATCTTAAATTTTAATGATTAAAGTAAATTAATTACCTAATACTTCAAAATAAATATCATTCAAGATTTTGCGTATAAAGTACTGTATCATGCAAATTTTCAACCTAATTAGCTTAGAAAACCTTTCTTGATCAGCTGTCAAGTAAATCATTTTGTCTAGTCAACTAAATTCAATACAGGTAAGGGCCCATGCCCATGCCCATGCCGGATTAGCAACATCAACATAGTTTAACGGGAATACCGGGGTTAATCAAAAATCGTGGATAATCTACAAAGTCAAATACATGCAACATATAGGCCTTGTAAAGCATGTGATAGATTTAAATATTTACCATGGCCATTTAGTGGTTTCTTACACAAAAATTAAATTATTTATTTAGTGAAAATTAATTATTTGAAATAAAGTATTTTCTTCCAAATAAATTGTCACTTACGATTGGCTTATACACGTCTCTAATCACTAAATGCAGCATATTGCAGAATTAATAAAATAACTGACTATAAACACTTATCATATTTAAAAAGGTATATATTTTCATATAACTAAATAATGTTTTAGATGTAATAACAGTTCAGTACAGTGTCGGCTAAGGGGCCTCCCTGGTAGAATTGTTCAGCCCGCTGGGCTACTGGCCACGTGCTGCAGCCAGTGCATGGGCGGAGCGAAATATCTGTGTCAATTGGGGGGAAGGGGAAGAAGCAAGGGGGAGCCAGTATTGGAGGGTTGAAGGGGAAGGCTCTTTTGTCATAGTATCTGCTGGAGTCCAGTTGCTGTGTTATCTGCGAACAAGGTCACGACAAGACCTACCACTACATACACCAACAGGATCAGAATCTCTATCGCCTTGCTTGCTTTTCGACAGTGTTTATTAACTTGAAAAATGAGATTAGTCTTGCGCTCCAGACTATATCCATGAATTTCAAACAACTTTTTTTCGTGTTTAAATTTTTTTTATTTTTTTTTTAATTCTCATACTACATAATTTAAGATATTTACATTCATTACAAAACAATCATGATCTCACCAAAAATGAATGAATAGCTCGTGGTTTCAAAACGTGGAAGGCTACTTAATAAAGTTTATTAAATCACAAAAATTCTTTCAAAATAATATTTAAGTGATGAGTGGTGTTTCACGTACAGTCACACATTTATAAAAATCTTCCGGACCGCGACGAAAAATCACCTCTTACTAATAGATTGTTATCTAAAACTGGGAATAATAAGATGGAAAAATTAAATATTTTTACTCGTATAGGCCTACATAAATTTTTTTTAAAAATAAATAACTTAACTACAATTTTTTTTTAAACTTACTTATTGAAGAAAAGATGCAAGCCAAACTCACTTCCCAATTCTGTAAAGAACAAAATAATGCCGGCAAGAAAATGTGCGCTCCGACGACACATTGTCAACTTTTTTATTCTAGGCCTCAGATCGTGTTTAGTTACGAAATATACTTTACGGACACGGCATGTTACTATTTACTGGCACTTATTACTTGTTTACCATTTGATTTTTCAGCATATATGATTTTAAAACGACTTTAATAATGCAAATTATGATTAATATTTGACCATAAACGAACTGGGATCCCGTTCCGAGCTTTTATAAAGACTGTTTATGTGCGGTATTGATTTTTTAGTTTTACAAAAGGGACTACAGGTGGATTCAGACGTCATGCTTATTTAGTCACTTTGTAGTTCACCTGAGTTCACAAATGATCGAAGGAGTTCGGGTGGTATGGCAGAACTCAGTGTGCACTGACTGTTGTGCTCAAGGTGTCAGTGAATGTATAGCTGGAATTAATTTTTACCCTAAGTACGTGATTTGGTGCGAGTAGAATAGGAAAGTATTTCCGAGGACAGGCCTCAGGCGGTGGATTGAGATTGTCGGTCCGCCATCTGGGATTGTGACGTCACGGCGGCCATCTTGAATGGTTGTGACCTTGACCTTTGACCTTGACCTTGAATTTGATCCTCAAAATCCGCCAAAATTGGGCAAAATTTGCCCCAAAATTCCTCAAAAATCGCCAAAATTTCCATTTCTGTGAAAAAAAGTTCCGCCAAAAAATTTCAAAAAATTCCACAAATTAAAAATTTCTCATTTCGAGGGAAAAATTTCCCGTTTCGAGGGAAAAATTCCCGTTTTTAGTCCTTAAAAATCCCAGCGGCTGAAAATTCCTAAAACTGGCTTAAGCATCCTTAACTCAAGCCTCAGTTAAGCCATTTCTAGGAATAAGGATACCATGACCGCCATCTTGGATTATGTCGCCACCGTTGCAATTTTAGTTACGGTCGCCATCTTTAAAATCTTCATTTACTATCCGATTTTAATGAATTTTTTTTTAAAAATTATAAAAAAATTCAAATAATAAAATTTTAATAAAAAATATTTAAAAAGCATACATTAACGACACGGAGCTCGGAGTCCGCGGTTCGAACCCGGTGGGTGCAAAAAAAAATTAAAAATGACGACAGATCCTTCCCCCTAGGTGGCTGCTGGCAGACTGACCCCCACCACTTTTACCAATGCACATATACCATCAGGTAGTATGACGTCATGTCCGCCATCTTGTCTTCGATGCTGGAAGCCAACATCATTGTATCGTCGGCTAGAGTGCGCTGACACCATGCTAGTTTAATTCTTACCCACTAGAGTGCAGTAATCATTTATTACTGTGACACCCGCCATCTTGTCATTTGGCCGCCATCTTGAAAATCCGTAATTATTTAGCTAGAAATTCGGGAAAAGTTCCAAAATTCATTAAATAAATCACTCATTAATTTACATATTGATTCGATCGATTCCCATCCTCGGTTCGATACCCGATCATTGCAATAATGTTTAATCTTATGTAAAAAAAATAATTTAAATAAACCATGTTCAACATTCGTAAAGAGACTCTAAATCCTCTACGACCACCATCCTATCAGACATCAAGACCACCATATTGGAAATGTGTAATTTTAATGCTAGAAATTCGGGAAAAAGTTCAGAAATCATTAAATAAATTTCCGATCAATATACTGATTAATTAGATCGACTAAGGTCCTTGGTACGATCTAGGATGATGCAAAAAAAATTAAATATAACTTCAATTTAACATAATAGTAACAGGTTCGAGGAATTAAACACCGCAAGTTCTTTTACAAACATAATATTTATTACATAATTTCTATTCTACTACAGGATCACTTACGAAAGCCAGCAATCTTATAATCATTTAGTTCCGCAGCGGTGTGAAATGACTAATTCTTAGCTCCAATCGGTTTATACTAGACAGAGTCCAGCCAGAACCTTTACAGACATAGTCCACCTCTTCTTGACAGAGTTTCTGGATACCGTTTTTAACAGTTTGCTTCACATCGTTATAACTGTAAATTACTGCAGCCGATGTCTTGAATGCACACTTCTTCACTTTGTCATCGAACGGATATGGCTTTCCATATATACAGTCCAACCACAAGTTATATTTCAAAGGTCCGTTTGTTGCTACATCATCAGTAAGCTGATTGATTATCTTCTGTCTGATATCGTCAAGAAAATTACAAATGTCCTGCGACTCACCGAACGTATTTAGATAATAGTAGTCTTTCAACGTTCCACGAAATGCAGACTGCGCCAAGTAGAAGCCATTATCGTTCACTTGTAATGCTCCGAACACAGTCTTAGGTTTAGTTCCATGTTCAGACGTCATAACAATCGGTTGCTGGGCATCTGTTTTTTTGGTTGTACGCTTTCGTGTCTCCAATCTAAAGCGAGGAGTCGAAATGTCGGCAGGTAGTTCAGCAGTAGGAGCACATATTCCACCTTTACATTTTTTCGCATGATGTCGCAAACTATCAATTCGAGTAAACCATTTAAGGCACTCATCACATCGAAACTTCATGCGAGAAGGATTCTTCGTGCATTTGCTCCGCTCATGTCTTCGTGCATCATGGGAAAATGCGAACGACGTATCACAGTAGCTGCAAGGATACAGTGGTGATGAAGACGAGCCTTTCAGACCAGATCCAGATACAGGCGTTGCAACAGTAGTACCATTTCCAGTCATTCTCTTATGAACATCAATGCATCGTTGTTGCGCCGAAACCTTTACTTTCTGCCGAACAGCAGGACCTTTGCATGCCTTAATGTGCGTTTTCATATTATCTTTTCTGGCAAACTGCTTATGACATTTCTCACAAACAAACATTTTACGATATAGGTTCTTGGCACATTCTCTATTCTCGTGTCGCCGAGCATTGCTGTTGTTTGAGAAAATCTTGCCGCAGTAACAGCACCGATGTTCGCTAGTTGTCAAATCAGCATCCATTGAAGTCTCCATTGATGGCGAACCAGCGTTCGCCGAGTTTCCCTGTGCAGACAGCACTAGCGGCATTAAAGTCTCTTCTGCTGGCGGTACCACGCCTGTTGAAGTCTCCTCCAATGTTGACGTCGTCGTCGTTGCCAACGAGATCTGCTCCACCATCGTCGACGCTGACGTCATGGTTCCCGCAGTCGATGGTACATCCTCCATCGAGTTCGTCGTTAAAGTCGGTAAAGATGCCATCGAAGTCTCAAGAACAGGCAATTACACGAATTATGCACCAGAAGAAACAAACTAGGTGATCCTTACACCGACGACGGCAGTAACAAACTGAGCGTCCTGCTGTCTAGGACTCGCTTATATACATGCACCGGATGGAATAATACGCTAGTCAAATCAAGAATCATTTACAATAATACTAGAGTCAAAACAACATTAAAAATAGAAGGACCATCAACGAAAAGGCAGCACATTTGGAAGCACCGACAACGAAAAGGCAGCACATTTGGAAGCACCGACAACGAAAAGGCAGCACATTTGGAAGCACCGACAACGAAAAGGCTGCACCGACAACGAAAAGGCAGCACCGACAACGAAAAGGCAGCACATTTGGAAGCACCGACAACGAAAAGGCAGCACATTTGGAAGCACCGACAACGAAAAGGCAGCACATTTGGAAGCACTGACAACGAAAAGGCAGCACCGACAACGAAAAGGCAGCACATTTGGAAGCACCGACAACGAAAAGGCAGCACATTTGGAAGCACCGACAACGAAAAGGCAGCACCGACAACGAAAAGGCAGCACATTTGGAAGCACCGACAACGAAAAGGCAGCACCGACAACGAAAAGGCAGCACATTTGGAAGCACCGACAAAGAAAAGGCAGCACCGACAACGAAAAGGCAGCACATTTGGAAGCACCGACAACGAAAAGGCCGCACCGCCAACGAAAAGGAAGCACATTTGGAAGCACCGACAACGAAAAGGTCGCACCGCCAACGAAAAGATAGCACATTTGGAAGCACCGACAACGAAAAGGAAGCACCATCAACGAAAAGGCCGCACCGCCAACGAAAAGGAAGCACATTGGAAGCACCGACAACGAAAAAGCAGCACCGCCAACGAAAAGGAAGCACATTTGGAAGCACCGACAAAGAAAAGGCAGCACCGCCAACGAAAAGGAAGCACATTTGGAAGCACCGACAACGAAAAGGCAGCACCATCGACGAAAAGGAAGCACATTAATTTGTCATTGACTCCAATATTCATTGGCTCCAATATTCATTAGCTCCAATATTCATTGTCTCCAATATTCATTGACTCCAATATCCATGAGCTCCAATATCAATTGGCTCGAATTGCTCCAAAAGGTTGCATCAGCCTTTTGGCTCCAACAGTTTTTTGGCTCCGATAGTCATTGGCTCCAATAGTCTTTGGCTACAATATTCATTGGCTCCAATAATCATTGACTGCAATATTCATTGGTTCCAATATTCATTGGCTCCAATATTCATTGGCTCCAATATTCAATAGCTCCGATATTCATTGACTCCAATATTCATTGGCTCCATCAGTCATTGACAACTATAGTCTTTTGGTCCCAAAAGTCTTTTGGCTCCAAATATATTAGGCTAGAATTCTTCGAGTCTAAGAGACTATGAGACCACATGGTTACAGAACTACGTGACTACGAATCTTCAAGTTTACGAGACTGCGAGGCTACAGAGCTACGAAGCCTCTAGTACACAGGTTTACGTGACTGCGAGGATACAGGACTACCAGTCTGCATGAGTACTTGACTACGAAGCTACTCGTCTACAAGGCTACAATTACAGCATCTGTTTTCGTCAGAATTTTCTCTTTTGCTCCAACTGCACCACCAGCATTATGTTATAAGATTACAAGGCCGCCTGCTTACGTAGCTTCAAGTCTACGAGGATACTTGGATACGTAGCTTCAATTCTACGAGGTCCTAAGACGTCATGACTACGCGACTTCGAGCCATGAGGTTACGAGATTACGTGACTACGAATCTTCATGTTTACGAGACTGCGAGGCTACAGAGCTACGAAGCCTCTAGAAAACGAGTTTAGGTGACTGCGTGGATACAGGAATACAAGTCTGCATGAGTTCTTGACTACGAAGCTACTCGTCTGCAAGGCTCCAATTGACACATCTGTCTTCGATGGAATTTTCTCTTTTGCTACATCTACACCATCAGCATTATGTTATAAGATTACAAAGCTACTTGCTTATGTAGCTTCAAGTCTACGAGGCTCCAATACATCATGACTACGAGACTACGAACCATGAGGTTACGAGACTATGCGATTGCAAGTCTTCAAGGTTACGTCATCGCGAGGCTATAGGACTACGAAGCTTCCAGAACGCATGGTTACGAGAATGCATGACTAATTGACCGCATGGCTACGAAACTTTATGTCTCTAACTGACTACAATAGCACTATTCAGTGGTGAGAGTTAATTTATTTCATGCAAAGGTACTTGCTGCAAGCAGTTCCGCTTTTCAACATCAGATGACGTCATGTTTTGCTTGCAGGTAAAATAATATTTATTTATTTTATGCGGGATGCGGGTTGTTCACTATCGGTCGCATAAGAAGAATGGCATCGATAGTCTTCAAGGAGAAGGAAGTTCGTCCTTCCTGCTAGTGCTTCTCAGATTTCTCACGGTCCGCCATCTTGGATTGCGACGTCACGGCTGCCATCTTGGATGGGTGTGACTTTGACCTTTGACCGAAACCGCAGGAATGATCGCAAGCACACGGATTAACCATCATAATATTGATAAGAATAATCAGGAGCACACGGAGAAAACCATCATAATATTGGCAAGAATAATCAGGAGCACACAGAGAAAAACGACACATGTTTTCTTTGATATCATAAAATTACAGGAAAAAAATATTTAAAAATAAAAATAAATTAATAAAAAAATTTAAAATAAAAACAAAAAATACATAAAATTCTGGCTTGTACTAGAACTCTATCTTTGCTCAACAATGATAAGTTTACAAGCTAGCAGAATCAGTTTATGTATTTTTGTTTTTATTTTAAATTTTTTTATTAATTTATTTTTATTTTTAAATATTTTTTTCCTGTAATTTTATGATATCAAAGAAAACATGTGTCGTTTTTCTCCGTGTGCTCCTGATTATTCTTGCCAATATTATGATGGTTTTCTCCGTGTGCTCCTGATTATTCTTATCAATATTATGATGGTTAATCCGTGTGCTTGCGATCATTCCTGCGGTTTCGGTCAAAGGTCAAAGTCAAACCCATCCAAGATGGCAGCCGTGAAGTCGCAATCCAAGATGGCGGACCGTGAGAAATCTGAGAAGCACTAGCAGGAAGGACGAACTTCCTTCTCCTTGAAGACTATCGATGCCATTCTTCTTATGCGACCGATAGTGAACAACCCGCATCCCGTATAAAATAAATAAATATTATTTTACCTGCAAGCAAAACATGATGTCATCTGATGTTGAAAAGCGGAACTGCTTGCAGCAAGTACCTTTGCATGAAATAAATTAACACTCGCCACTGAATAGTGCTATTGTAGTCAGTTAGAGACATAAAGTTTCGTAGCCATACGGTCAATTAGTCATGCATTCTCGTAACCATGCGTTCTGGAAGCTTCGTAGTCCTATAGCCTCGCGATGACGTAACCTTGAAGACTTGCAATCGCATAGTCACGTAACCTCATGGTTCGTAGTCTCGTAGTCATGATGTATTGGAGCCTCGTAGACTTGAAGCTACATAAGCAAGTAGCTTTGTAATCTTATAACATAATGCTGATGGTGTAGATGTAGCAAAAGAGAAAATTCCATCGAAGACAGATGTGTCAATTGGAGCCTTGCAGACGAGTAGCTTCGTAGTCAAGAACTCATGCAGACTTGTATTCCTGTATCCACGCAGTCACGTAAACTCGTTTTCTAGAGGCTTCGTAGCTCTGTAGCCTCGCAGTCTCGTAAACATGAAGATTCGTAGTCACGTAATCTCGTAACCTCATGGCTCGAAGTCGCGTAGTCATGAAGTCTTAGGACCTCGTAGAATTGAAGCTACGTATCCAAGTATCCTCGTAGACTTGAAGCTACGTAAGCAGGCGGCCTTGTAATCTTATAACATAATGCTGGTGGTGCAGTTGGAGCAAAAGAGAAAATTCTGACGAAAACAGATGCTGTATTGTAGCCTTGTAGACGAGGAGCTTCGTAGTCAAGTACTCATGCAGACTGGTAGTCCTGTATCCTCGCAGTCACGTAAACCTGTGTACTAGAGGCTTCGTAGCTCTGTAGCCTCGCAGTCTCGTAAACTTGAAGATTCGTAGTCACGTAGTTCTGTAACCATGTGGTCTCATAGTCTCTTAGACTCGAAGAATTCTAGCCTAATATATTTGGAGCCAAAAGACTTTTGGGACCAAAAGACTGTAGTTGTCAATGACTGATGGAGCCAATGAATATTGGAGTCAATGAATATCGGAGCTATTGAATATTGGAGCCAATGAATATTGGAGCCAATGAATATTGGAACCAATGAATATTGCAGTCAATGATTATTGGAGCCAATGAATATTGTAGCCAAAGACTATTGGAGCCAATGACTATCGGAGCCAAAAAACTGTTGGAGCCAAAAGGCTGATGGAACCTTTTGGAGCAATTCGAGCCAATTGATATTGGAGCTCATGGATATTGGAGTCAATGAATATTGGAGACAATGAATATTGGAGCTAATGAATATTGGAGCCAATGAATATTGGAGTCAATGACAAATTAATGTGCTTCCTTTTCGTCGATGGTGCTGCCTTTTCTTTGTCGGTGCTTCCAAATGTGCTTCCTTTTCGTTGGCGGTGCTGCCTTTTCGTTGTCGGTGCTTCCAATGTGCTTCCTTTTCGTTGTCGGTGCTGCCTTTTCTTTGTCGGTGCTTCCAAATGTGCTGCCTTTTCGTTGTCGGTGCTGCCTTTTCGTTGTCAGTGCTTCCAAATGTGCTGCCTTTTCGTTGTCGGTGCTTCCAAATGTGCTGCCTTTTCGTTGTCGGTGCTTCCAAATGTGCTGCCTTTTCGTTGTCGGTGCTGCCTTTTCGTTGTCGGTGCTTCCAAATGTGCTGCCTTTTCGTTGTCGGTGCTTCCAAATGTGCTGCCTTTTCGTTGTCGGTGCTTCCAAATGTGCTGCCTTTTCGTTGTCGGTGCTTCCAAATGTGCTGCCTTTTCGTTGATGGTCCTTCTATTTTTAATGTTGTTTTGACTCTAGTATTATTGTAAATGATTCTTGATTTGACTAGCGTATTATTCCATCCGGTGCATGTATATAAGCGAGTCCTAGACAGCAGGACGCTCAGTTTGTTACTGCCGTCGTCGGTGTAAGGATCACCTAGTTTGTTTCTTCTGGTGCATAAGTCGTGTAATTGCCTGTTCTTGAGACTTCGATGGCATCTTTACCGACTTTAACGACGAACTCGATGGAGGATGTACCATCGACTGCGGGAACCATGACGTCAGCGTCGACGATGGTGGAGCAGATCTCGTTGGCAACGACGACGACGTCAACATTGGAGGAGACTTCAACAGGCGTGGTACCGCCAGCAGAAGAGACTTTAATGCCGCTAGTGCTGTCTGCACAGGGAAACTCGGCGAACGCTGGTTCGCCATCAATGGAGACTTCAATGGATGCTGATTTGACAACTAGCGAACATCGGTGCTGTTACTGCGGCAAGATTTTCTCAAACAACAGCAATGCTCGGCGACACGAGAATAGAGAATGTGCCAAGAACCTATATCGTAAAATGTTTGTTTGTGAGAAATGTCATAAGCAGTTTGCCAGAAAAGATAATATGAAAACGCACATGAAGGCATGCAAAGGTCCTACTGTTCGGCAGAAAGTAAAGGTTTCGGCGCAACAACGATGCATTGATGTTCATAAGAGAATGCCTGGAAATGGTACTACTGTTGCAACGCCTGTATCTGGATCCGGTCTGAAAGGCTCGTCTTCATCACCACTGTATCCTTGCAGCTACTGTGATACGTCGTTCGCATTTTCCCATGATGCACGAAGACATGAGCGGAGCAAATGCACGAAGAATCCTTCTCGCATGAAGTTTCGATGTGATGAGTGCCTTAAATGGTTTACTCGAATTGATAGTTTGCGACATCATGCGAAAAAATGTAAAGGTGGAATATGTGCTCCTACTGCTGAACTACCTGCCGACATTTCGACTCCTCGCTTTAGATTGGAGACACGAAAGCGTACAACCAAAAAAACAGATGCCCAGCAACCGATTGTTATGACGTCTGAACATGGAACTAAACCTAAGACTGTGTTCGGAGCATTACAAGTGAACGATAATGGCTTCTACTTGGCGCAGTCTGCATTTCGTGGAACGTTGAAAGACTACTATTATCTAAATACGTTCGGTGAGTCGCAGGACATTTGTAATTTTCTTGACGATATCAGACAGAAGATAATCAATCAGCTTACTGATGATGTAGCAACAAACGGACCTTTGAAATATAACTTGTGGTTGGACTGTATATATGGAAAGCCATATCCGTTCGATGACAAAGTGAAGAAGTGTGCATTCAAGACATCGGCTGCAGTAATTTACAGTTATAACGATGTGAAGCAAACTGTTAAAAACGGTATCCAGAAACTCTGTCAAGAAGAGGTGGACTATGTCTGTAAAGGTTCTGGCTGGACTCTGTCTAGTATAAACCGATTGGAGCTAAGAATTAGTCATTTCACACCGCTGCGGAACTAAATGATTATAAGATTGCTGGCTTTCGTAAGTGATCCTGTAGTAGAATAGAAATTATGTAATAAATATTATGTTTGTAAAAGAACTTGCGGTGTTTAATTCCTCGAACCTGTTACTATTATGTTAAATTGAAGTTATATTTAATTTTTTTTGCATCATCCTAGATCGTACCAAGGACCTTAGTCGATCTAATTAATCAGTATATTGATCGGAAATTTATTTAATGATTTCTGAACTTTTTCCCGAATTTCTAGCATTAAAATTACACATTTCCAATATGGTGGTCTTGATGTCTGATAGGATGGTGGTCGTAGAGGATTTAGAGTCTCTTTACGAATGTTGAACATGGTTTATTTAAATTATTTTTTTTACATAAGATTAAACATTATTGCAACGATCGGGTATCGAACCGAGGATGGGAATCGATCGAATCAATATGTAAATTAATGAGTGATTTATTTAATGAATTTTGGAACTTTTCCCGAATTTCTAGCTAAATAATTACGGATTTTCATGATGGCAGCCAAATGACAAGATGGCGGGTGTCACAGTAATAAATGATTACTGCACTCTAGTGGGTAAGAATTAAACTAGCATGGTGTCAGCGCACTCTAGCCGACGATACAATGATGTTGGCTTCCAGCATCGAAGACAAGATGGCGGACATGACGTCATACTACCTGATGGTATATGTGCATTGGTAAAAGTGGTGGGGGTCAGTCTGCCAGCAGCCACCTAGGGGGAAGGATCTGTCGTCATTTTTAATTTTTTTTTGCACCCACCGGGTTCGAACCGCGGACTCCGAGCTCCGTGTCGTTAATGTATGCTTTTTAGATATTTTTTATTAAAATTTTATTATTTGAATTTTTTTATAATTTTTAAAAAAAATTCATTAAAATCGGATAGTAAATGAAGATTTTAAAGATGGCGACCGTAACTAAAATTGCAACGGTGGCGACATAATCCAAGATGGCGGTCATGGTATCCTTATTCCTAGAAATGGCTTAACTGAGGCTTGAGTTAAGGATGCTTAAGCCAGTTTTAGGAATTTTCAGCCGCTGGGATTTTTAAGGACTAAAAACGGGAATTTTTCCCTCGAAACGGGAAATTTTTCCCTCGAAATGAGAAATTTTTAATTTGTGGAATTTTTTGAAATTTTTTGGCGGAACTTTTTTTCACAGAAATGGAAATTTTGGCGATTTTTGAGGAATTTTGGGGCAAATTTTGCCCAATTTTGGCGGATTTTGAGGATCAAATTCAAGGTCAAGGTCAAAGGTCAAGGTCACAACCATTCAAGATGGCCGCCATGACGTCACAATCCAAGATGGCGGACCGACAATCTCAATCCACCGCCTGAGGCCTGTCCTCGGAAATACTTTCCTATTCTACTGGTGCGGTATTTAGGCTGTCAAAGAAGGTTCAAAAGATGGCTTAATTGATGTTTGATGATAACTACTTTTTTTGTCTGAAAAAATATCTCCAGCGACACCCCTAAATATACCACTGCTATTGTTGGATTTTCTATACAAATTATCAAAACAATTTTTGATAATCCTGCAACTTTTGTCACTGTCACTAGCTGGTCTTGTATCATACAAAAAAATTGTATGTTTTGTGTATTTATTTACGGCATGCAGCTCAGTTTTATAACGTTAGTCATACATCTGTAAAAAAAATAGATTTTTTTTAGAATAGAGAATAAGCAAGGTAGAATACAGTGGCTAGTTTTAACATCCAAAACTTGATAAAGTTTTTTTGTTGCTCACAGATGTTCAAATTTTTTTTATTTCATTTAATTAATATTATTTTAAAGACCTGCAAAAATGGAACAAATTATTTTTTAAAAAAATTAATAGCTCTTCATAAGATTATAATACCCTTTCAGGAATATTTGTACGCCACCATTTCAAATATATGTATCACTTGTGATAACATATAATTTAACTACAGCAACACGCTTACTGGAAATAATGCACTATAATTCATGATTTATGATTTGTTTTTTATGCTGTTCATAACTACGCTACACACGAAAAAATTTCAATACACATAAAACTAAGGAATGATGCTTAATATTTGAAATTTGTGTACAACACTAACAGAAATTTTAAAAAATAAAGTCTTAAATTTTTACTCAAAGGGTATTTCATTTATTCAGATCAACGTAGACTACACTTTCATGTCAATTAAGCCACATTAGTTAGCAAAAAGGAAGGGCACATGTGTATTCAGTGTTAACCACAGACCCTCCAGATCACAGAAAGAAGAAAAGAATGAACGACATTCATAACATTACATTTAGATCATACATTACGTGAAGTGAATGTAATACAGATCACAAGACAAAACTGCAAACGCGAGTTATAAAACGTTATCGCATGAAAATCCTATAATATTTAATGTTAACTTAAAAATCGCCAATATTCGCCATTCGGGAAGACAGCAGTAAAAAGACACGAGTTTGATTAATTTAATTAACTTTTGCAAAATCTTTTACAACCTAACTTGAGGAAAGAAACCAAATTCGCTTTTGGATTTTACGTTAAAATATCATACCTCGGTTCGCAATTAATTTAGAGTTTGCTGCGCTCGGTAGAACACGGAAGATAAGTAACCTCCAGGTATTAACGGTAGCAAATTTATAATTAATTTTGAAGAGGGGCTCAAAGTATCTGAACAAGTTGTTGACTTTCCTGATAATCCATCCAACATTACGTAAACGGTATCCTCGTCGCACTGAGCTATCCTCGCTGCTGATCTTCCATGAGCTGACTCTTGGCATCGGGACGTCGAGCTCGGGACAAATTTCTAGGTTACCCAGAAGACTGGTATCTTGATTTAACTCATACATATTTAGCTTTATTTATAATGTCACGAGTTGAGTGCAAAATCATTTATTTCATACCGTTCCGTCTTGCAGTTACAACAACAGTCGAGAAACTTGATCACAACAGCGTTTAACTTATATAGGCCCCTTAATCGGAAGTAGTGGACCATACAGATAATATTCAAGAATTATTATAAGTAGATGAAATATTAAAAAAATTAATAGGTGAACGCAAAATAATGCATTTAATTAAAATTATTTGCAAGGTTATTTCTTGCATTTTGGGATGTATTGGCAATCATGATTTAATTTTGATTTTTGAATAAACAAATTTAAGTTCATTAAATAGGCAACTTTTTATTGCATAAATTTCTGTTAAACAAACTTATTTCTTGCCTTTTATTACTTAATATAGTTGTAGGAATAAGTCTCTGAAAGTAGGCTATACATAATCTTTATTGAACATTACGATTGCTTATACAGTTAATTTTAAAGTGGATAATAATCTTGTAATAAATGACATATTGTCCATAATTACTTATGTTAAAAATAAGTTTGTAACATTTTTATGAAAATACACAAAGAAAAAACTTTCGAAACCATGGCTGGATGATCAAATATTTTATTACAAACTCAGAAATATATTAATTTTTTTCCCATGTTCACATTAGGTACAGCTGTGCGCGCACGCAATGCTGTGTTGTTAGTTTGTGCGCGTGTCAGCCGTGTTATTGGCATGGTGCGCGCGCAGCCGCCATAAATGTGGCGTGACGGTAGCGAGCAGTACCGCTCCAGACTGGTTCCCCAACAAGCACGTGGTGTTGTGGATAGGCATACCGACAGCGATCATTGAGCATTTATTTCAGTCACCACTGCCCCCCCCCCCCCCCCTCAAGGAGCGGTGGGCTCCGGACTGGCTCCGCCGAGCTGCAGCACGAGACGGCTGGAGAACTAACAATATTTACGGAAACGGCGGAAAAGAAAGCTCGGAATTTAAAGCGATGACAAATTAATCAATTTGTTCAGAAAAATATACCTTTCTGCATATAGTTTTACATTCTTTCATTCTCCCAAACAGTACAAAATTGAACCGAATTAGGACATTTGATGATTTTTTATTTTATATTTTAGAAGATATAATTAAAGTTTTAAAAATTTATGCACAAGTGTTGTTCCTTTTCGTCGGAGAAAATTTTTCGGATTCGTAGTTCAATAAATAATGTGCCATTATGTTCCAAAAAATATAGTGTTCACAAACTTTTTATCTCGCGCGTTTAGGACCAGAGCAGTGCCGGATTAGTGTTTTTTCTGGATTATCGAAAGCCAGTACAGATTTAGCCAGAATATAAACATAATACTAATCAGTAAAGTTAATGTGCATGTGATACACATGCCTCATAATGCATTTAGCTTCAAGATTTTTTTTTGTCATTTAGTGGGTTTCGTACAGAAATGTTGGACTGTTTGTTAAGTAAACATTAGTGTATTTAAATACAGCTCTTCTTCCAAATAAATCAATACTTTAGAAGGGCATATACAACGTCTCTCATTGCCAATGGAAACACAAATTAGTGAGAAACAAGTGCTTAGTCTATTTTCAGTATCTTGTTGCACGAAAATATTTAATTTTAGTGTTAATATTACAATGTATTTTACTAGCCACAAATCTTTCAAGCAAAAAGATACCAAAAAACGTACCTTATTCACAAAAAAAAATCGCAAAAATGTGTGAACATTAATTTGTAGAAAAATGTGAGTGTGAATTCATTTTCAGAGGTTTCTAATGAAAACTAAAAAAAAAAAAAAAAAAAAAACCTGTTTTTCTTTTAATAATAAATTTAATTTGGAAGATAGATGTCTTCAGAATAAAACAAATTCATACAAGGCAAAATTGGACCTTTAATGAAGACCATAAGAAAATGCATAAACAAGGAAATGTATCTAACCTTTAGCAAGTGGCCAGTTCGTTGTTAGAAAATAAGAAATTTTACTTCTGAAACATAAAATAATTTAATTTGCTAATAATCTTCCCAACAAATTTTATTAAAGACGGAAAATTCTGTGTCTCGTTATCAAAAAAATATATCTTATTTTCATCACCTAGTAAAGCATACGTTTTATTGATGTACGTGCAAATTTTATTTTCTATGGCTTCTTTCAGTAAAGTTGAAGAATATTTTATGGAAATAAGTATTAGTTTCAGTAGCTAGACGTCTAAGGAATGGAACCACACCAAAAGAGCAAATAAAAACCTTCTCAGGTGTAATAAGTATGCTCGAACTGAGCTGTGCACGAACAACATTGTGTAAGCGGCAATGAATTTTGAGCATGCCTCGGGCGGTTATCTGCATCTCGAACAGCCTTACACGTGGGGATGTAGAGATAAGCCGGCGAGCCTGCCAACAGCCAGAAGGGGAAGATAGGGGCGAGTATTGAACAAATAAGCCCACACGGATCTTCCTCTAAACTGGCTGCAGCACGAGCAGTTTCCAGAGTCCTTATAAACCACAACTAGAATATTCAGATTGGTTAATTTTTCAATTCAATTTTTTTTAACGTCTTGGGGCGTTTAAATTATGCAAGGGTAGTGACAATACAACTGCGACAATGCATCACTGATAGCAAGAAAATTATTTTTAATTAATTTTCAGGCCGCTTTTTAAGTTTTTGATAGGATTTCAGGAACATACTCAGAAGTTAATTTGGGGGCAGGGGAATGAAACCACTTTTACAGCTGTTTTACTTCAAACTCTTTCCATTTTTATGAGAAAATGATAGGCTTTTTTCGGATTTCGGGGGGAAAGGGGGATAAATCCCCCCATATACCCACCCCCTGCGTACCGCTCCTGATTTAAAATATCTGCAAACACCCCCCCCCCCCCCAAGCAAAAAAATTAGTGAGTGGCTTGCTCTGTGCTGGATTACATACTTTGTCAAACCAAAGAACGGATTAAAGAGTATAGCTGTATTTTTTGAGATAAAGTCTATGAATAAACTAAGCAATAGTTTAAGTCTCTGAATTTTTTAAAATGTCAAACCCTTCATATATACTAAATGCATAAATGCTTAAAATAAAAATAAAAATTGTAAAAATTCTTTACGAAATGACATTTTATAACTATATAAATCATAGCATAGAACTTTCGCTTACTTAGGTCACGTACTTGGGTCGTGATCAACTTTGAAAGAAGCCTTTATAATGTCATCAGCCGTGGGATCCATTTTGAACACAAATGGTGGTCCATTTTTTTTTGAGCGGTCATCTCTATCCGTGGCTTGGAGTTCAGCAATGATCCTGGGAGGATGGTTTTCTGGGAGAACTGGTCGGTAGTCTTTAAGCAGCGTGGGGGCGTTGTCGTTGATATCTTGCACCAACACCGTGAGTGTAGCAGTCGCGGTTTGGGATGGAATACCATCGTCTACAGCCAGAATTCTCACCTGAAACAACCACAATACAGTAATAAGTATTCTACATATTCAAACGTATTTTATTTACAGTATCAGGTTCGTATGCTGGATGTACAGTAAAATAAATGAGAACATGTTTATTGCAATATAGAAATATTTTTACAAACAATTGTTAGCAAGATATTAACTACGTTGTATATTACAATAAATAGAAAAAAACAATGCTTAACATTTACATATATTAGTGACAATTCACATAACCATTTAAAGCAGTGTTTAAAAACCACTGGCCACAACCTGGTATCGTACTAAAACATTTCAGACCAAGTCTCGAAACATAATTAGGGTGCATAAGAAAATAAGAATATAATTGTTTAATTTTTGTAAACATTTTTTCTGGACTTAATAAAATAACAGTCGTGTTTTGTATTGAGAGGTTTTTATGCTCAACTAGTGTTTTAATAGAACACGTTTCTTCGTTATTTTATTTATTTTTATTAACTTTTTAAATTGCAGAAACTACAGTTGGTATATTTCCAAATGCATGCAAGGTTTACTCATCGTTCTTAAAAAGTTTGAAGAAGGAATAAAACTATTACAATGCAGTACATACATCAATCTTATGTTACCGTTTCCCATTTATTTTATCACTTGTACTTAGTTTACCTTATGGGTGGACAATTTTTCGTGATCCAGACTCCTCTGCACAGACACAGATCCTTCTTCGTCGATGGCGAACTGTCGCTTCTGGTCGGAGGCGGGGTCTATCTTGTAAGCGACGGCGCTCTTCCCGCCTTGGTCGGGGTCCGTGGCGCTGAAGGTGACCAGGTTCCGACCGACAGCCGCGTTCTCGTACACGGACACCTCGATGTCAGGTCGCTCGAACTGGGGCTTATTGTCGTTTATGTCCCTCAAGCTGACCACCACCCACGAGTAGGCCACGTGGTAGGTGTCGTCACCATCATCAGGTCTCTAGCAAACATTATGGATTATCTGAGTGAGTTTTACACCTCGTCGTTAGACTTACAACCCAGAAAATGAATAATATTCACAAAAAAATCAATTAATAATCCGGATGAATGTGAATGATTACATAAAAGGATGAATTATAATTAAATAAATAGTTGAAAAACATTTGACTTCTCAAAAATATTATTCCACTTATTTGTCATTGTTCAGGGCTTCGCCTCCACAGAGCCCGACATGCCACCACCCCTCACCACCATTCTAAGCTCATGGCACTTTTGAACTTCTCGCCAGCGATGTGCGTTACGAATACCACAAACTACCGTAAGAGGGTGTTGTAGAGTTAGTGCCTCGTTCCGTTATTAAACATTAATACACATTGTAAACTTCCTCTCTTTCATCCCCAAGTGTACTTGTTATTTCGGAATCCCGTAAGTATTTTAACGTGTCTACTTTATTAAGTTATAACTCTACAAAAACGGACCCGAATTTACTAATGGCCGTCTGAGCATTGTATAATTGTTGAACTATTCTTAATAAATCTTTATAAGTAATGTCAATACATGTTTTTGAGGCTGAAATAACTTTGTCATAATTTCAGTGGGGAATTTTTAAAAAAATATTAATATGCAAATGGAACGAATTAGAATGCCCCTACGGTCATTTAAACTTGGCGTCTGACGCACTGTCCAGCGGCCTCGGCGGCCATCGCTTGTTCCAGTCGCGTCGCATCACATCGCCACTGGAGGTGACACCCCGTCAGCACTCCGAGCACTTCATCTCTGTGGCGCAAATGATCTTCGTCATCCCATTTGTTTTCTTTTATCCGCAGAGCTTACCTCGGGGTCTCAACTGCTTAGTAAATGAAATAGTAATCCTCTAGCCGGAGTTCGGTCACTAACGCAACCACGAGGTGGCTCTGTACATGACGAGAACCAGTCGCACCCGTTAGGCGTTTTTACGGTTTTACCATTTTGTTTAATTATGTGTACGAGAGGCGTGTGGAGCAGTAGCGCGTAATACCGAAAATAGTGTGTTATTTCTGTGTTCGCCCACGTGCGTACGAGTTACTGTAAGGCCGGCGTGGAACGCCAATAAGAGCCCACTTCAGTGCCTGATGCTGAGAGCGGGCAATGTGCAGATTGTACTGGTTATTGCGCCAAGGGGCATACGAGTCTCGCCCCCGCACAGGTGACATCACGCCCCGAGGACAGTGTCCCTGTCATGCGCTATAAGCGATCCAACATCCGAAAGCAAATATTGTAACAAAAGATACGGCCTTAAAACTTTGACAATCAATACGTAACGAGACCTACTGGTTAATATGGACTCAAAAACACTTTGTTATTAGCTGGAGCTCATGAATTATGAGTTCCATCAGGAAATGAGATGGTATCGTTACCTGTTTGCCAATTGAATGTGATTCCTCAGTGTAAAAAGCAACTTATTTAATTTGAAGAACTTCCTATTGATAACGATGCAACAACCATTGTAACTGATAAACATTTTATTAATGATTTCTCTGCTGCTATAATATTTAAGGAACAGTGGTTAACGTAGCATTACTCGTAACATTTATTTTCACAAATAATGAGTTGTTAGAAGATACTGTTACCAAATTCGCAGGGATGTCAAGAAATTTGAGTCGGTAACATGTAAAATGTTATTGAAGAAGCATGTGGTTTTTTGATGGCAGGCATCAACATAAAATATAAAATGCGTGAAATAAAACAGAAATAAATGCATATAATATATGCTAATACATAAGTGGCTTTATGTTTTAATCATTAACAGCAGCACTTGATATTATTTATAAAGATCACTTTCACGAACTAAATCCTTAATTTAATAAGAGTGTAACAAATATAAAAAAAAATATGGAGGAAAATATTTAATTTAGAACCATGTGCACTGTAATCATATTGAACTTTCTGTAGTTTAATCCTGTAGTGAATGTTCAGTCAAGTATAATAAACATCGTAACACACAAATATGTAACTACAACATATTACAAAATGAGAAAAAAATAACATTATTCAACCATTTCGTGGTTAAAATGAGATTTGAAAAATATTCTTAAAACATTTATGCTTACTAAAAAATTAAAAAGGCAGAAGTAAATATGGTTTGGCATTTGCAGTTAAATGATATTAGATATCAATAGGTGAAATGTGATTTGTGGACTGCTACTGTGAACTCAAAACATATTTATATTCCAATGGCGACCAATCGGTGTGTATTAGACTTAAAACAACTCTAATTAATATGATAGCATATAAAACTGTAAGTAAAAAGCCTTTCCAATTTTTTTGTGCTGTGGGCCTAAGCAAAAATAACTCATTTAAATAATAATTGATATAATCTTTCCACAACTAACAGTCATGAGAGCACTGAAAGAATTGATTGTTGTTACATTAACCTTAATCTTTCAGGAATAAAGTAGATGAAAATTAATTCTGTCACACAATTATTGACCAGTTACAGCTTCATTCTTTTTTTATATCCATCCAACAGTTCATTAGCAACAAACTCATTCGAACTATGAAGGTACCCCCAAGGAGCAACAGTTTAATGGCTGCTGTATGTCACAGAACAAAATAAGGTTTGCATTATGATAAATTATGTGAGAAATTATTGATAGGAGTATATTTACCTTATCTGTGACCTGTATCCTAAATCTGAAACCATTCCTTTGACGGCTGTCCTCAAAGTCCAAGGGTTGCGCCACTTTAAGAGATCCAGTGCCATCGTTGTTCTTGACCAGTAAGAACTTCTCAGCGCCGAACCCACTGTTTGCCACCACCTGCAACACGCGCAGTTTCAATAGGGCTCGGGTGTTGTCAAAATTCTCACAGTATTAACATGTGACTTAACAATTCTATTGGTTGGGCAGTGAATAGCTAGGTACAAGCAGAGGCGTCAGTATTATTACAGTGTAGATCCTTAGCCTATTAAACCTTAAAATAATGATGTAAATTATTAATGAGTTAACATTTTAGCTTTCGGTATATGGCATTTGGTAGGAGTAATTTGTAAATGAAACGAAACTTGCATGGAACGGAATTGTGAAACAGCGGTGCTGCTATCTGTGGCAGATGACGCTAACCAAAGTTCACAGAGACAAAGGAGAACTTTAAATTATTAACTGTTTAATGAATTTTAACAAGATGGGCAGTATTTTAATAATATTCCTTGTCGAAAATTAGGTCAATAGCCGGGTTTTAGTATTTTTTCAAGTCTTTTTTCTTTTATCGGAACAGTTTCATTATGTACTTTTTAACCTGTAGTTCTGCAAATCGAATGATTTTATAGTATACGTAGCTGATACAGCAGCGAATTATAGCGGCGGGTGCGGAAACTACGTGTAATTTGAAATCAAGAAATGTAGTTTAAAAACGGAATTTTCTTATATTTATCACGCTCGGAATTATTTTAAAGAACACTACATTAAATTTTGTTTCAGAGATTTGTATTATAAGTTTATTTAAAACATGGGAACAGATGAATTTGCTTGTTACCAAAGTTATATTACATATTACTGGCAAGTACTGAAAGTCTAACTCACAGTTTTTTTAAATTATAATTTTCTTTGCAAAAAGGTAATTTATAAAATAACAATGAAATGCAACACAATTACATAAATAAATTTATGTAAAAAATTTCCACATACTCAAAATTTTAAAAATAAAATACGTTACATAAAAGGATTTCTATGTACCTAAATTACATAATTTAGTAAGTAAATACAGCACTACATGTAATGGGAACTGTTAAGTACATATTGATGTAGAGTGATGAGAAGTTACACAAATATTGAGCTCTGAGAATGCTTTAACGAATCTGAAAATAAACGATTGTTAGAAATATAAACATTTTTGGAAGCCTGGCTTAATTTCTCTTTTGTTACCACTTCACGCCCTTATATTAAATGAGAAAAGTAATGCCAGTAATACGATTATTGTCAAACTACTTATTAAACAGTTATTTGCATAAGTTTATGTTACACTAATGGACACATACATTTTAATGTTTGATTAAACTTTTCAAGAGAAGTGGTAACAAATGAAAGTAAGCTGTAATAAAATAATATGTAAAAACTAATATTAATTTTACTTTTTAGTGCAATAATTCCTGAATATTTACGCTGTAGGTACTAATACTAGAAATACTAGGAAAATAATAACTGCCCTATATTGCTAAAAAGCTGGCTAAATAAATGTTACTACATGTTGTCCGAATTTCCAAAGAATATTTCAAGAAATGTATTCATTTTACTAAAAGATACAATGTAATTTTATAACTGAAATGATCCCTCAAAGTATAAACTAATTTTAAAAGAACTTAACTTACAGTATTACTTTGAATGAATTAAAAACAATGCATATAATTTAATTACAAAATATACTTTTTGGAAGAGTTTTTCTGGAACCCGTAGGTATGTGGTGGAATATGGCCTTCAAAATGTAACTCCAGGTTTGTAGGAAATTAAGAGTATGGCTACAGTAGTCTTTAAATATTAATTTGAATAAAACATGAAATGAAATTGAATTCCTACCATATAAGTTTTTATAAAAAATATTTTAATGTATTAAAAAATATGAAAGCAATAGTTTTTTAAACAGTGGTCAATTTTACTGTGCAGACTTTGATATTTATGCCGACTTAAATTTAAATTCCTCAGAAGTGATGATAAGCTGATGGAGAGGTAATAAATAATTAATTAATTAATAATTTTTTATTGAATGTTTTAATGGTAGTAAATTGATTAACCATGACAAAAGTCACACATAAAATATAATGGGTGACAACACAGTGCTGTTAGGAAATTTCTGGCATAAATTTAATAGTTTACAGGGAATGCCAAAACAAGTAGTTTTTTTTAACGATCATACTGTAGGTCCAGAAACGCAACCCTGAAGAGTTACAGGTGCGTACTTGAATTACGTGCACATCTAGTGGCAGAGAGGACATTCTGTATATAACCTAAACACATATTTGACCACATGATATGGAATATGTCTGGAACCGCCTCAGTAAGAATTCAATCAGATATGTTTTCGGAAATAAACATTTTAATTTGGTTTGACTGCCATTTTATAATTTTTGAAACAACCCAGTTAAGAAAGTATTAAACTATGGAAAAAAAGTAACATTTTTTGACACTTTAACAGCGTCTGTAGTTTCGATAAAGCAATTATTTTTCAACTTTGGATCTTGAAAGTGTGCCGCGGCCATGAGGGTGGAGGGTCAGATCGTTCTCCGATCACCAAGATGATCCGGATTTGATTCACAGTGGGATGAAACCCCTCATTTTCTGGCAAGTGTGAAACATGATGGATATTGGCGTGAGTCTATGGGTTTTCTTTAAGCGCTCTCATTTCACCCATTTGTTCATTACTTCGTTGCTCCCTTCTCATCTCATCACATCTTATCGTCTCCGATGACCCCAAAGTGGACGAGACGTTACGAAACAACTGGTTTACTCAAAATTAGGGGCCTGCGAGTATAAAAAAATAGATATCCGTGAATAATTTGATATTTGATTTCACATTAATTTTTTAAATATTTTTTTACTAATATATTCACCAAGTGGGACTCATCAACTAGCATGTATGAAGCTAACACGATTTAGTGAGAAATTTGGATTTGTGTTCTACAACAAATTTTATACTTTTTTTTATACGTGACAATTATCTACTTATATGATTAAATATTACATATTGAAAATACTCTATTTTAATGTATTATTTATGGTATCAACAAAACAGATCCTTGAAATCAAAATGTTACTTTTTTATTATTTAATTAAAATTTTACCGTATTTAGAATCAAATTTGTTTGGACTTGTGGGATTGCTTGAATATTGAAGGACAATGTTCGTGAATAAGAAAGCGGGGTCGGCAGAAGCAGACCTGGTAGTGGAAGTCGTTCACTTCGTCCTGGTCGTGCACGGTGACGGTGAGGATGGGCACGTCGGGCACGTGGTCGCCGTCCGTCTCGTCCGCCTCCGTGAGCCACTCGTCCCTCGTGAACACGGGCGGCATGTCGTTGATGTCCTCCACCCGGATCGACGCCGTGCCCGTGCCTGCAACCGCCGCGGCACGTCCTCTGCACACGCTTTACCGGCGCGCTCCACCGACCACGACATCTCACACCCAAACAGTGGCGTAGCCAGAGTTTGTGTATGAGGGGTGTTAAGAAGCATGGCCCCCCCCTCCCGTATTAAAGCGGGGGGTCCGGGGGTCCTCCCCTGGGAAAATGTGGATTTTAAGGTGTCAAATAGTGCTATTTTATCAGGTTTCGGTACTTAAATTTAAATATTGTAATGGTAAAAATTTTATTAATTTTAATATGAAATTTGTTTGAGTGATGAATAAGAAATTAATTAAAGATTTGGTGTTAAGGGGGGGGGGAATTTGAACAACTAACCCCCCCCCCCCTGGTTACGCCCCTGCACCCAAATACCACCATAAAGGCTAGGTTCACAATTAAAAGAAAAGCGAGATAGTAGCAGGCCATTCACACGACTTGTGTGAAATCGGTTGACGATTGAACTCTCAACTGTTAATTTTAACCAATGAAATTTTTGCGACGTATCCGATATTTGTTAATAGTTTTATAAGAATGAAACTTTTTTTTTGTTATTACATTTATCGGTAGTGGTTTTTTTCTAAGTAATCACAATAATTAATTTTTAAAACAGGAATTACCTGAGCATTCTAATATATCGACAATTTCTAGTGATTGATAAAATATAAACAGTTCTTAAGTCCCACCAAAATAGCACCCAACACTTCTCTCATACGCTGTTGCGTCTTGCGTTCACAACATAAATAAAATATATTTATTTCTCTTCTTTACGCACACCCTCTCCCATGCACACGACCGTCATATACGCTGTTGTTAATCAGTAGGTTCGAATCTTGTATGCACGACCTACTGTTACTGTTAATGTTATTTTTGTTTTTAAATTGTGAACACGGCTTAATGCTAGACTGCCGACAACTAAAACACAGCATGCCAACTTATTCTCAAGTACACAACACATAGGACCAACAGAACTGTCAAATTCAGCCAATAAAAAAAATTCTAGTTTTGTTTACAAGTATAGGCATATATTTTCACTTACCAAGTTTAATTTATGTACAATATGATTAAATGCACTAGATATTAAATACTAAACACGCAATAACGATGCACAGGAACTCGGACACCCAAGAGTGCTATGTAAATGTATATACCCCAACAACGCACCAGTTGCGTCCACCATGACACGCGCTTTTCACAGTTCTATTGGCAACAAGCCGTTCAGTGTCGGGAGGCAATCAAATATTTCAATGCAAAGCTTGTACGCGCAGTCTATAAACATTATTAATGCCTATACTTCATCGCTTCCAAAGTGAAAAAAACCATGATACATTACCTTACAGGAGTGCACGCAAAATTTCATTTGAGAAGGGGGAGGGGGGAGATAAAACCACTTTTCCCACTGTTTTCTTTCGAATTCTTTCCATTTGTTGGTGGAAATGAAACTTTTTTTTCAGGATTTTAGAGAGTGGGGAGGGGGTAGGCCCCTGTTCTTATAAAGTGTTTTCTTCCATCACGAAGCAGTTAAAATTGGTATAAACGTGCTCTAAAATGTTGTCAGTTGCAACAGTTATAGGGATAGATTAAGTTTAGGTTTAGTTTTGAGCATTTTCGACCAGAATAACGGAAGTAGTTTTGAAAATGGTAATATTTATTAATATGTTCGACCGCAAACCTACAGGAAAAAAATTAAAATACAAAATTTGTGGTTTTTAACACACTACTGTGGTAGGTACTTACGACACTGACGGTCCATTTACATCTTTATCATAAATTTTGAGATGCCAGGACCGGTACTTGTTCACAGTAGCATACACAATATTTCATTTGGGGTGAAAAGAGGGGAAGGGGCCAGTAAAGTGAATAGAAACTCTTAACATGCTGTTTGCTTTCAAATAATTTCATTTTATTGGTGGAAGAAAATATAATTTTTTAAGGATTTCTTAGTATTTGAGGAGAGGGAGGGGAAATATCCCCTCCATATCTCCCCCTGTGTTTACACCACTGTTTGCACACACAGATAATAGTTTTACGTATTCCACTGAAGTTAGTTGTACAATGTACAATTTGACACTGCTCTGCGTGAAGTGTTCCAAACGTTTTGTTTTGGCATCTAGTTAGTGTGCGCAAGACTAATTTTTACTGGGCAACGTAGAGTGTTGAGTTAAACGACTAGTAATGTACCAAAACATTTTGCAGCCAAACGCCAGAAACTGCAGTTTGACTACTAGTGCCTCGATTACAAAGAACAATAATGAGATATTAAAATCCCTTAGCATGGGCCAATTGTTGTGTGTATAACTAAATCTTGTTTATATGGTGCTTCAATAATACATGCGTCTATTATCAATATAAGTTTATTTATATTTACAACCATTATCACCATCATTTCTTTACATACGAATCTTTACAATTTGGGTATAACCTATATATATATATCTCTTTATATGCTGTGCATTTACTAAGTACGAATGTTGTACATATTTGATTAACACTTTACTTTTACGGCACAAGGTAATAGTAACTGCTCTTTAATGTCTTCCTTTACAACAAGCATAAGCAAAACTATGTCCGCCTATGTGTAGAACCAATGCTATATGCATATTGCCTGATGATTTTACGTAACATGTTGCGGAAACGTTCCTAACGTACATAGGGATTGGTTACAGTGTTCTCGTAAATATGTAAGCGTATATTTTACCTACACCGGCTATGCGCTAACGTCTGAGTAATAACGAAATAGCAAGCTAAATTAAATAGTGCTGGCGCACAACACGCAGTTGTAGAGAGCCGAACTAACAATATAAATTGCATACAAATAATGGCGGGCCCAACACTCAGCGATCGCCGTCACTATTACCAGCATTTACTTTGCAAAATGTTATGCCGCGAATTTACGGTTTCAAGATCTACGTAACACGAATCTAGGTTCATGACGGTCAGTCCGTATTCGGGCAGCATGACGACGCTGAGTGTAGACGTAACTCGTTAGCGCTAACCGGCGGACTGTCCCCTTAGACCTACTGGGCAGACAGCAACTATAGCGAGCTGAGAGCCCGCTTAAATACTCTAAAAAGAACTAAAATCACAGGTGTCGCTAGTGTTGAATCTAGAGGGAAAAAAGGGGAAGGATGAGAGGCGGTGGAGGGGGAACAAGACACCTAGAGTGGGAGTAGGGGAAATGAAAGGAGGTGGCGCTGCATCGCGACTGACGGCGACTGAGCGCAGCTACTGCTGCAATCTAATGAGAAAGGTTACAGCTATCACTTAATGAGCTACAGACTCTGCCAAGGTTGTTTGGTCCTTGGTTGCTGTTTTGATGAGGTGTTGAAGTTAGTTCCTTTTTGGTGTTGCAGGTTTATTTAACATGCTTTGTGTTTTCCAGAGTGTGCAATGAGCTACAGCGCTTTTTCTGAAGATACTCAAATGTGAAAATTTATGAGTTACATGTGTTTACATAAAACAAAACAAAGCTAGGACAAATTAAAAAAAAAAAACATCGCAGCAAAATTTTGTAGTGATTTTCAGGAAAAACTGGAAAACCGATATAACATTGACTAGACTGTAATCCATAAAAATACATTTCATATACAGCTCAATGTTTAGAAAAATGCACCAACATTCTTGGCCGAATTTATTTTAAAAACCTTAATAATGGCAGTAACAATGACTAGAGATTATACCCTGTTTAAGTTACAAAATACATATTTTTTTGTATTATGTATAAGTACATCACAGATGTAATATGGTGACAAAAATATATTCCAGTGATAGTAATATTTCATTATGAATATTTTCCTTTTGCTGTTTCTGTTTAAAGTTGGTTACATGCATGCTCTGCCATAAGCATGCATAGTAATGTAAGTCTTGGCAAAGACAAGGTTTGCATGGTAAATTTCTTCACAATGAGAAAGGCACGACCTTAAATAAAGATGTCACGACTATTTGGCAATTCAATCCAGCAGATTATTCGATATAGATATCTACTACCTATGCCAATAATAGACATACAGACATCAGTTACTGATATTTGCAATGTCGCAATTAATATGTAATATTTTTAAATACTGCTACACCGCATCAACATCGCTATGATTATTTGGGATGCCGGCAGGGCCGTAGACAGGGTTTTGTGTTGGAGGGGTTTCAGTGTAACCATTATATCATTTTTCTACGAGTAAGTTTTCTTTTTAATCGAGTTTCAAAAAAAAATTTCACCCAAAAAAATCTCAGGGAACATTAGAATTTTAGAAGTCCAATGTTTACTCTTATAAATTTTAGTAATAATTTTGTTTAAGAAAAGAAAAATGAGAAATTTTAAATTTTTGGTTTTTATTGAATTTGTTTTTTTGTTACTTTTTTCCTTAGGTCAATTGTATGATTTTTTCTCGTTAATACAAGTCATAAATACACATATATGAATAATATTCAATACACGTGACACACATGCCAAGTTTTTATGTAAAACATACTACTAGCTCGCTGTAGGAAAGGTTTTGATGGAGATTAAAAACTGACGAAAACTAGCTTCTACTGTGCAGCTTAGGTTCCCCCCTTCCTTCTTTGCGACAAAGAGGGGAGTGGCGGAAATTCTTTGTCGCAAAGAAGGAAGGGGGGAACCTAAGCTGCACAGTAGAAGCTAGTTTTCGTCAGTTTTTAATCTCCATCAAAACCTTTCCTACAGCGAGCCAGTAGTACTTACAGCAGCACCAGCTACTTGGAAGCACAACTCCTGCTGCTTGTGCACACGAGGCATGCAGGGTTGGACGTGGGGGAAGGAACGCAGCCCCACTGGGGGAAGGACGAGGGGAACGCACCCTTGAGGCCGCCGCCGTCCACGGCCACCACCTGGATGGAGTAGTCGGGAGTGCGCTCGCGGTCCAGGCAGCACACGGCGGTGCGGATCAGGCCGGTCGCCGGCTCGATCTCGAAGATGGGCAGCCCCGTCTCCTCCTCGATCACGTTCTTCTCGATGGAGTAGGAGAGCTGCGCGTTGGCGCCCTCCTGCGGGTCGTCGTGGTCCACCGCGGCGATCGTCATCACGGCCATGCCTGCGGCACGCAACACTGGTCACCGCGGCCAGTAGAGCTCACGTGTGGACGTCTGGATACTCAGGTACTTATAGAGTGTTGTTGAAACTTGCTTCTTTGGTAGGGACTCGAACCCACGTGCTCCCGAGGGCAATGCGACGAGCAAAGAAGCGGGAGGAAATACTCATGATTGAGATTGGGGAAAAAAAAAACTGTTTTGAATCCCAGTGCGAGCTGTTTCAGTCGTACTGCCTGCCCTGTGCTCCAACTGCCAGAGTTTGTACATTGATTATGCTGAGAGTGTGCATCAGCCTTGGAAGATGGTGCACACTTGGTTTTAGAAGTCGTAATAATTACGGGGCTTGCAAAATGCGGTGACGATGATGTTGATAGTTGGCTGCTGCGCGCGGGAGTAAGAGTCTCGATGTTCTTTGCGCCAGCTGCATCTCAGGTGTCACTGACCACACCAAGCTGAGTTCGCTATGTTCGCTATGTTCGCTATGTTCGCTGTGTTCGCTGTGTTGGCGACGTCACCGGGTGTTGGGTTCTCGGCTATTATTCTGAAACGTCGCTGACTTCGCGCGTGCGCAGATAAATAAAAAAAAAATCTGTTTTCTTGCAACTGTACTTCTGCGTTTGCTTTTTATGAAGTTTAATTTCTCTCAGTATTGTGCTTGAAATAGACAAGTCGATGGAAAAGTTAACTGAAAGATTAAGAAAATATCCATGTTTGTGGAATAAATTTTTGGAAGAATATAGAAGGCAGGATATCCAGAACAATGCCTGTAATTTGATTTCAAGGGAATGCTATTAAACTAAGTTGAATTTATCCTGAAATAATCCATGATTTTGGATTTATCTTCACACGCAACTGCACTGCTTCATCAAATGTTAAAATTCATAAAATTCTTTTGTTTTTGTATTAAATTCATGAACCCATTTATTTTTACGTTTACATACTACGAGAGCCAGCAGAATGACATAATCGTCGGAATCATTACTCGAATCTCACGGCATGCGTCTCTCCGAAATCGCGAACTAGACTTTCCTGTCTGGCCACCTGGCTTAGCTTTCTGTGTGGCATCGGCTTAAGGCGTCGTCCTAGTAAGATTTTTGAGGCAAGCGCGCGAGCCAACACGTGGCTGTGGAGCCTTGTAGGCGGAGCCGAAATGCAGTGGCCGCGAGCAGGGTGAGGGGAGGAAAGTAGGGGAGGAAAGTAGGGGAGGAAAGTAGGGGAGGAAAAGGTTGCGCAGGAGAAGATGCGCGTAGAATCATTCGACTGGCTGCGTTCAGCGAGGCTGTTCATGTACAATGGATTTCTAAACCGACCTGCCTCCAGCGCAAGAGCGCACGGCGCCTCGCGGCTTGCATACACTTTCATACCGAATTCGTTGTTTATATATGTACAATATTACTAAAATACTTGAAAACACTTTAAAAAAATATGTAACTGATTATATTTTTTCTATTTTAATATTTCTTGCATGTTAGAAAAATAGGGATAGCAAATTTAAGCATTCGTGGGGCGTTTCATCTCGTCGACAGTGAGGTTATTACAGAGATTACAACTCGGTTCGATTATAGAAACTAGGAAAGGAGCCAGCTATTGAATTTAAGAAAACTTAACGACTACCTTTATTATAAACAGTGAGTTGTGTCCATTTTTCTATGCAACTTCATATCCTTCTCTTTGCGAAACACATCCGTTTAGTTAAGCTCGCGGTTGCTAACGAACTAAAGGCACTAATAACAGTTTCGTTTAGAAATTTGTCAATAGATGGCGTTGCCTTTTATTTGTAACGCGCTTTCGTTTGGTGCATCACGTCTTCCCTATGGGTTACCTGCCTTCCCACAAAATGAAGTTGAAGATTGGCGTCCCGGTTTTGCTGATGCGTAGCCTTGATGCGCCGAGACTGTGAAATCAATGGAACTTTAAAATTTACATTTCCCGGTTTTTCAAGTTTATGTCTTACAGACTTGAAACTTAGTATTTATGTTCCTTATATTATGATTTGTTTATCCTGGGCAACGCCGGGTACTTCAGCTTTGATTTTGCGTATTATTAATTATGGTTTTCATAAAGAATAAAACTTACACCTTCATAGTAACGAGTATATGTGGAATTAATGTATTAATATTGCTTTTTCCATGTAATATTTTATATTGAGTCAAGTATTTTATTCTCTATGTTTCATCTCCGGAAGCATTGAACCAACATACCTACTTGAAATTTGGTACGCGTATTCCTTTTGCTAAGTGACTACCCGCTAAGAACAGATCTTACGAAAATCAGCTCCCAAAGGAAGGTTGCTGGGGCGTTAAAAATAAAAATTATTTTTTTTTATTTCAAGTATCTATGTGCCCTACATAATTGAAACTCGGCAGGGATGTTCCTTATATTACAAAGACATCAACTTAGAACGTGGTTTTCCAAACACTATATGGGAGGGGGGATTGTGGTGGCGTAATATATATATAAGTATATTTTTGTTTCTTTCATATACAAATATACCGTTTTACTCCGATCTCGATGATATTTTGACACTTGACATTTGAAAAACGAGGAAGGTCAATGTCTACGTGAGATTTCGGAAAAACATCCCCATCCTCCATTCCCACACCCATTAAAGCCAAATTTCAGTACATAATATGTACTGTCTCATGAGATTTCGAAAATAATTATCCCCATCGCCCTACAAGAAGTCTCTTTACGATGTGTTTAGCCCGGGCAACGCTGGGCACTTCAGCTAGTTGCAAATATTTCATCAGGCAGGACCTGGAGTTTAACTGTACACTGTGTGTAATAATTTCATATCACTTCTCACATTACTAATGTGGGTAGTAAATTAGGCCTGTTAACTAACACGTTGTTGTTTATTACATATGACCGTCTGTTTCCGTCGAGACTTCGATGCATGAGTACCGATCACATTAATGTAGGCTACTTGCACACTGAGTGATCATTGGTTCTTGTCCCGCTCCTATGTAGTTTCTCGGTAAACTTACCGGCAGAACGGTGGAGAAAGTTGAAACCGCATTAATAGAACTCGTTCGGCGCACAAATGTATGGCCTCCGTACCTGTTTCTATTTATGTCGAATTTTTTGTTGTCAAAATCGGCAGCTATAAAAAATACAAACAAATAAGCTGAATGACTAAAAGCAGTGATTCAAATGGTTTTAGAGAGGAAATAGAAAAAAAAAATGTAGAAAGAGCAAAAAATAATCATCTTCTGTCAAGTCTTCAGTAGGAAATATTTTACTGTAGATAGTATTGCGCCTGAATCAGTGGTGCAAAATTTGGGTGCCACGAACAGTTTCCCTATATTCTATATCGCATAGGCCGTACTAAAAATGTTCCCCGCAATTTTTTTTTCAGGAAAAAAAGTTGTCAGGGTATTTTATGAGTTTGTGTGTGTATCGAATTTCTTCAAACTTGGTACACATACTAGTTAGGTCACCTGATCTCTATGTACTTAATTCAAATGAAGTTAATATATTCCAAAATGACGGCCAATTCTAAATTTTTTTCGCTACAAAACCATATTACAGAAACTATTTTTTCAGCATGTCATAAAACTTGTACCACAAATAGTTTTTAGTAAGGTGTCTCGATTAGTATACATTTTGATCATTTCGAGTTTATTATTTTAAAATGTTATTTGAACCTGATATCTTAGGAACTATTTCCCCAAATTTCATCTAACACGGTACACATGTAGACTATTAGTTAGTAATAAACCTACCTAGCCTTTTTTGTAATTTTTTTATACCATAAATAAAATAATAAATATTCAAACTAATCGAGATAAACTATGTTTATAAGTCCCCAATACCCAGTTAAAGGCTACTTGACTATTAATTACCTTTAGTTTTCTTGTATTTTTTGAAGTGACTTTCAAAACCTTATTTTTGGAAAAAAAATATTGTAATTCTTTTTTTAACAGCTTTATTTACGTTTAAGATATGGATAATCAGAACAACACAGTCTACAATAAAGTGGAACAAAAAACACATCGTTTAGTTGTATTTTTGTCAGTATTCTGTTTTTAGAGCAATGATTGTACTTACTTGATGCTTTGTTTTAAAAGATACGTACTCGTAAACTAAGTTACGTACAAACAATCTGTACACAAATGAATGTTAAGTTATATAAATATTCCAGAAAAGAAGTGCATTATTATGATTTAACTTAATATGCTTTTGACAGTCCTGGATCATATACAAAAATATCTTAATATTAATTACATGTATTAAATTAGCGTCCGTTTCATTTTAAACGTAGGTTATTAACAATATTTTAAATTTAAATTGTTTAATATTATAAATATCAAAAAGGAGCCGAGAATAAAAAGGCTTGCGAACACTAGTCTCAGGAACTTGAGCCAAATAAAAATAAAAATAGTACTTATTTTAAAATGATATGCAAATTAACTCTCTGCACTGTTTATTTCCAATGACCATAACCACAGAAAGAAAGCAGCTTAACAAACATATGAGCAAGTAGAAAATTTGAATCACTAGTCTGCTAACAAAGTAGTATTTACATTTGTTCACAAACCTTTTCATATGTAATGTGCTCAGGAAAAGAATAAACATTTAAGATATGAAGGTGAAGGACACACAAGTAAAGGTGTAGATCCATACGTACAAAACCTTACAAAATAGAACATGTATTTCAATACCTATAATTTCAAACAAAAACACAGTTCTTCCAACATATAAATCTTGCCATCAAATGGACCTACTGATTGAAAACATTTACAAAACTTATTTTAAAAATATGCTGATTGTACATCGAAATCAAAATTACAGTCTTGGTTGCCTGCGTTAAAGAAACTATGTTTAAACGGACAGGTTTTTTGTGTCAGTATGTATACATAAAATCTAATTTGCGTTGACACATTCACGTTAACTTCACAGCGCCGTTATATTTAATCACTATATATATATGGATCTACACCTTTACTTGTGTGTCCTTCACCTTCATATCTTAAATGTTTATTCTTTTCCTGAGCACATTACATATGAAAAGGTTTGTGAACAAATGTAAATATATATACATATATATACACACACAACAAAATCTGTATTTACATTAACATTAACTGTTAGTATGTGTCGTATATCAATATAAAATATAATTACAATAAAATAAATGCAGATCAATGTTTTATAAATTGTACATGGGTTCTTACAAATATGAATAAATGAGCATCGGGAGCGTGTGCAAATTGTAGTTTGTTGTCATACTGAGGAAATTTTTATTTTTAGGGTTACCTATTAGTACTTTCACAATAATCACTAAAATTGTAATTGCCGGCAAGCATTGACAACATGGCTTTAAAAATGTTTTATTTAAATATGAGTCGTACTGGTATTGTGATGATCAGAACGGGTTATTGATTTATTCCTTCCGTTTTTTAGAATTTTGTGCTTCTCTTATGTATGCTGGTTCCCTTATCGACATATTCCGCGAATGTCTTGGGTCAATAATTTCAGGAAGTAAGCAGTGGTTGAAGAAAGTGACAAGTTTAGTAAGCATTTGTTTTTTCCAGAACTCTTTGTCTCTCTGTATATTCAGAGTTACCATACCTTGCGGAGTCCACACAACAAAATGGCAAATTTGTCTACGTGAAATATGTAGGAGACCTTGTGCTTGATACATATATTTATTGGATGATTTTATTTGAAGAATATCATTTCTAAAAAATTAATCTTTTCTTTAACAGCATCCATTGGTAGCATTAGTTTAGCCGATGAGGGACACTTGACTTCAAGTATTTCGTCGTCGCCTATTAGGCCATCAGGTGATGCTCCTAAAAATGGAAACTCTCGTCAACAATAAGTCCACATAGCCTTACCACAATTCCAGGATTTTCGCTTTCAAACTGAGCAGCTACCGGTACATTTTCAGTGCCCCAGAATGTGCTTGAATTTCCTTTGAAGACCTGATACATTATTTCTTTAACAACGTTGGCACAAGAAGTTTCTGCTTTCATTTTGCATATCCTCCCGAACATGGATGATGTCAACAGTTCAACTTTCCATTCATGACAAGAGCTTTGCTCTCTTGTTATTTTCTCTATGTTTTCTTTCTTTTCGAGTTTCATTGTCTGTAAAAAAATTTTCCTTTGCGTTGTCAAACTCAGGTTGAGTCATATCAGGTATGACCACAGCAGCTTGTGGGCCATAATCGCTGTCTGCACTGCTTTGTATGCGATTTTCGATTTTCTTTCTGTTTGGGAAGATCAAACGACGTCTTTTTTGGTATCCTGCTCTATTTTTGCGTCTGTCAACGAAATTATTCGTGTGGATTCCAGGAATTTTCTTGAGAGCAGATTTGTGAATAACTCGAAGCAACTCTCCGCTGGAATTCACAGATACCTACATTGTTATAAATTAAACTTACATTTCATCCAGACTTTCATTATAAGAGTCACATTTCATCGTTGTTTCGTTAGTTGTGTTAACGCTTCGGGTTTCTGCGTAAACATCACTCTTTTTGACTAATTTAACCACTTTCCTAAAACAAATTACACATAACTTAGTAGGCACAATTTATATACATAATTAAGATGATGTTTTTATCCCGATATACTTGGCGCTTGCTTAATTTAAAGTTTCAAATTAATTAGTCTGTTTAGCTACTTGTACAGATCTATTTCAAGCGTATTTAGTATAGTTACAAATAAAACAGAATACTTTGTAAGTATAATTGCTATAAATTTTAAAATTTAGATCTAATGGAATATATTTTATTTTGTATTTCCACTGCATTAAATAATTGTGCTTACCGGTTTCTAGCAGAATCCAGAAGGGCAGCCGGAGCTTGTCTTTTCTCTCCTGGCACCGAGTAGCATGCGCTTCTTTTTACACGCTTTATATTAGCTTCACCTGTATGTTTGTTTGTATGTTTGTAACCGACTCATTTGGGTGCGATTTTGACCCACTTTAAACGGCCATATTTCATTCAAACTTTGTAGATTTATCGAAGACCGATGACAATACACTAATTTGATAAGATTATTGCATTATTCAATTTGCAAAATAAGATTTTTGTCCATTTATATAATTTCACAATATTTAGTAGGCTTTGTTTATATCGCGCCGAAGACAAACTGAAAGAAAAGAGTTCGCACATTGTAAAGAAAACCATTTCGTTCATGTGCGAACTCTTTTCTTTAAGTTTGTCTTTGGCACGATATAAACAAAGCCTACTTAATATTCTGACATTTAATTAAATGAAAAGTGAGAGTGGGTAATGATTATTGTGAACAATATACTTTCTTGAAGCGAATATTATCTATATTTGTAAAAATATGAAGAAAAAAAACCTGAAATAAGGGCTTTAAATGTTGTTTCTTTCGTTAAATAGAGAAACACAATTACGGCTTTGTTTCATTTTACCAATTAACCAAGAGTGAAACATTATTATAAAACAACATTTTATGCAAATATTTCACGAAACATGGAAAAATTGAGGTTTGATTTTGCTGTGAAACCAACAGCACATGGGAAATCAAACACCATATGCATAACCTCAATAGCTACACCTGATGGGCAGATTTTTGAAATTCCACTCGAACACCAACCTGCAAATCTACACCAAGCAGTTACAAATACTCCAAACTTTGCCAAGGTCAGTAAATCATTAAATAAAAGACATCAAACACGGAAAATATGGATAAGTTTGACAGATGATATATAAAAAACATATTTGGATAGAGAGCAAAACTTACAGTTTAAGGATTTTTACCTGGAAGAAATTGAGGAAAAAACAAAAAGTGCTCAATCTATACCTAGTGTATCAAATAAAAAATTAGAAAAAATGTTAGAAATATTTCTTGAAGGAAAAAAAAAATTATATCTGAAACTCAAAATTTAGGGAAAATTGCAAAAGATTTCATGATTGAGAAATTCACGGGCAGAAACTCAAATGCTTACCAGTGGATTAACAATTTCAACAAAGAATGTGAACGTTTCCTAATCAAAGAAGACAAAAAGAAAATAGAAATTTTAAAACATTTCTTAGAATACTCCAGTGTAGTTTGGTACAACTGCATGCAAATGACACTTACAGTGGAATCCGACTGGAACAAATGGGAGAAAATTTTTTGTGAGACATTTGCAAACAAAGGATGGTCACCCATCAGATATTAGAGAAACTTCTGAGATAAAACAATATTTATCGATTTTATTTTAACTGCATATATTCAAAATCTACTTTAATAGTAAATTGATGTAATAACTATCAAGTTTTTTTACATTGTTATAAAATTTCTTTCATACGTCGATAAAGAAGTATCACTCTAAATTATAAATAAACCAAACTAAAAAGTAGAAAATAAATAATATTTTAAAAAATCTAAAAAACACGCTTTTATATAAAACCAAACTAAAAATATAGAAAATAAATTTTAATTAATTTGAATTAAGAATAGTGTAAAAATTTTTAATAAATATAAATTAATAATAGTGTATATAAGAAAATATTTTATTTTATTAAAAAAAAGCGTGAGGTGCTTTTTAAGATATTATCGAAATGATAATCCTTCTACTCATATATGTCAATAAAATATTTATAACTATTGACACCATGCACCCCACGTTTTTTTAAAAATAAAATACATTTTTTTCTTATAAACACTATTATTAATTTATATTTATTAAACATTTTTACACTATTCTTAATTCAAATTTATTTTATATTTTTTAGTTTGGTTTTCTATATAAAGTGTGTTTTTTTAGATTTTTTAAACTATTATTTATTCCCATAGCGCTAGCCTTTGCTTGTAGAAAACATAATGCAACGAACTCAATTCACACACCAAAGCACATCAACACCCATACTTTAAACACTGGCTGGGGCTTCCTGCCTCTTTCACTAAAACCTGTTTCCCGCCAACTTCGTTGCCTTCCTGCACCGCCCGCTGGGCCAACCCCTCCCCCTGCCGAGCCCCCTCCCTTGCACATCCCTTCTATCCCCTCCACTCTCGTCCTCCTGGCGCCTTCCGAAGCAGAAGCAGCACCGTCCGGCCGTGCGTGGAAGTGAGGTTTGCCGGAATCATGGCTTAGCTTAGAGCAGGCCTCAAAAAACCCACAGCGACAACTATGCAATTTTATTTGATATTTGTGTTGTCGAAGTATGTATCTATGTTCCTGTAGTCTCCAAAACCTAATAAATTTATAGGATATAGTTCAAAAATTGTGTTCAATTTGCTAATATTACGATAATTGAACCGCGAATTACTAAACTAAATTACGAATTTTACGAACACAGATGACTATAGAAACATCAATACATCTTTCTTGTTAATTATTTTTTTGAAATTACCCTGACAACTTTTCTCGAATAAGCAGGACATGCTTTACCGTAGCCGTCAGTTTATTGTCTCTATTTCTTACTAGGACGGCCCCTTAAGGGCCCGGGGACAATTAAACCACTTTATAAACCCTGGAATTTTTAAAAAATCTGCAGACTCTAAACGTTACCATGGCCACAACTTGGGTACTCAGAGCCTGGAAATTTAAAAAAAAAAAGTGTAAATATTATTGTAGGTGGTGAATTCGTGTATTCACCGATAAGTGAATATGAATATGCGAATACGATTATTTTATTCATGTATCGAATCCTCTAATATGCGAATATGAATATTCTCACGAAAATACGACTACAGCTGTATTATTATTCCCATCTGCAAATATCAATATATTCATATTCATACCTCTAAATACGAATATATTCATGCTCATATCATAGAAAATAATTTTTACGAATATACCTATTTGTATTCGTATTTAAGAATACAAATATGCTATTACTGAGACAGAATATAGTATTTATAAATCTAATCTGAGTATAATTTGAGGGGAAAATATCAACTTTTCTTAAGATAAGTTAGCAAAATTATCGTCGGGATTAAATTTTCCAGGTTGGCTGAAAAACCTTCTTTTAAATAGTTTATTGTTCAAATTTTCCATGGAAGATTATTCTCTGGTAGCTTTTCCGTAACTCCCAGACACCTGAGTAAGAATCCTCTCTAAAATATGAAGGCCCAGCAAAAGTAAATAGCCCAAGGTCCAGCTAAGTCTAGGGTTGTCACTGGCAGCTACGGTTTTCTTTGCCAACCAATTGAAAAACAGAGTGACTTCAACTTCAAAACAGACATCCACTCCATGAACTAAAAGGGCCTGCCACATTCGTGCAGTTGCGTCTGTCTTATGTCGGAGTTGGTGGTGTCGACGCGGTCGTGTGTACTTTACTGGATCACGTGACCTGTGACGTCAGGTACTGATGGCACAGTCCCGTGGAGCGGACCTTCTGGCCAGAGCTGGCGAACTGGAACTTCCGAGGTGAGACAGCACCATCTGAATCTGGTGTCATCGACAATATTCGCCAATTGAAAACACGATGAGAAAAAATTAACTGTAAAATCGCACGAAAATGATTGTTTCTTAGTAAAAATCTTTATTTAGGTTTTTTTTTATCTCTTTGTCTTATACACCATTGTGTTGTAGGTATTACCACAAAGCAAGGAAGGGTATTTGTTCGCAGCTTAGTTTTTTTCCAACTTAAAACGCAGTACCTACCCAATAATATAAACAAAACTTTTGAAATATGTGTATGCGTTAAAATAAATTTTCACTACCGAGTAAATTTGTTATTTAATCTCTATTTTGTATAACTGTCGAATAAAAATTCATAGCGCTCCACCACGCTGCCCTCCAATCCTAATCACGCAAACCAGATACATCAGGCAAGCGAAGGTGGCACACTGCTAGACCCGTTCTACAATGACACGTAAACGGAAACGGATTACGTAAACGTAGACGGATCTCCCGGAACATTTCACTGTCATGTCTGCTGCTTCCACAGTGCACTGAAAAGTAAAAAAAAAAAAAAAAAATGGAGGATAATGAGATCGAATTTTGCAGTTAAGAAGTATTAATTTAATTTAAAACAGAACGGGAAGAATTTACATATATGATAAAAATAAACCACAAAGTAACAATAGAACGCAAGATAGCCTATTTTTATATGTTCTCGAAACATTTTTCAACGTATTTAGAACATAAACAAACATGGCTACCATCGCAGCCAAGTACTCTGCTTGTATTGGTGGCACGCAGTAACGTAAACGGAAGAGCTGGTCCGTGCCCGCATGCGTGCCACTGTGGCATCTCCGCGGGGTCACGTACCTCTGGTGCCGTTCTCGGTGACCTTGCCGAAGTAGACGCCGTGCGGGAAGACGGGGGCGTTGTCGTTGATGTCCTTGAGGTTGACCTGCACGTCGGCGTAGCCCACCAGCCCCTCGCCACCCTCGTCCTGCGCGAACACTGTGAACCTCCACTGCGGCCGGCCGTGCGGCAGGTCGCGGTCCAGCGGCTGCGACACACGCGCGCTTCACTGATCCAGAGTCACGCGACACTCGGTAGGAGTACTTTCCTCAATGGAGCGGAAATGTGTATCCACGTTGCTGCCATCTGTGGCGGATGGTGCAAACCAAAATTCACAAAGCAAAAAAAAAAAAAAAGACAATTTATAGTATAAAATGTTTTTAATGAATTTCAACAAGATGGGCAGTATTTTAACGGAAATTAGGTTCAAAACCGGGGTTTGATATTTTTTTCCCAAGTCTTTTTCAACTTTCATCGGAGCCGTTTCATTATACACAGTTTAACCTTTCTCTCTGCAAATCGAATGATTCAACAGTCGACGCAGCTGCTCCGGTTAAGAATTATAGCGGTGGTTGCGGAGACTACGTGTGAATCGCCTCAAAAAATGCTATTAAATTTTTTTTTAATATTTATCACTCTCGGCATTATTTTAAAGAATTCTACGTTAAGTTCCGTGTCTGAGTTTCGTATTTTACGTGTATTTGCAACAGAAGAACACATGAATATGCTCATTACCGAGGTTAGATGTCACACATCTCTGGCGAATACTGAAAGACTCGCTCATTTTAGTTTTTGCTGTTGTAAAAGCAAAAGGTAGGTTATTTTATATCATTTACATAAATAATGCATAAAATCATTGTTAAAGTAAAACTTTTCCCGCAATTTTTTCGTTCCTTTTGATAGGGTTAGAGATCCGTTTTTTTACGTCTGGATGAGCTTTAAAATTGTGCAAAATTTCAACAAGTAACATAGCCTTATACGCACATAACGTCTGTGTCAAGCAGAAGGAGAAAACTCGTGATATTTCCTTTTCCAGTTCCCGTTTAAAATAGGTATACAGTAAATAACGGACGGTATGGTAGAATGCCAGGAAATCCAAGTGCTGTCCGTTTGCGACCGGCGCTTTTCAACACAAGAATTTTATTTTGCAGAGTGTTTGGAATTCATTTATTAGCATTTATTATTTTTCCTTAAAGAATAAATACATATTATTAAACCCCCATAACCTTCACGAGTTAATTGAATATTCAAAACCTAGCAGCGTACTAATTTACACTGCATGAAAACCATAAATAAAAACGATCGCAAATAATTTATTTTGGCGCTATATACTTACTGCGCTCTGGTGACTTCTTTCGATATCAGTAGTTTCGGACATTGTACATCGCAACTGTAAACAATGTGACGTAAATCACAGTAGGATAAGGACACAGAACGCCACCGATTCGGACTGTTGTAGATGGGGCTTAAGTTTTCGGAATATTTCACTTAAAATATGGAAGGAGGAAACGCATGACGAAACACAACAAATGGAAACTTGGCCGATGCTTCTGTTGCGTTTTTGATCTCTTGCGCAGGATATAAACCCAGACCAAGCCCTGTGTAGCGGTAACTGCTCGGGAACCGCTCTGTGTGGATCTAGGATATAAACCCAGCCCAAGCCCTGTGTAGCGGTACTGCTCGGGAACCGCTCTGTGTGGATCTAGGATATAAACCCAGCCCAAGCCCTGTGTAGCGGTACTGCTCGGGAACCGCTCTGTGTGGATCTAGGTTTGCTACCTTGAGCACGAATATCTCCCCCGAGGTCTGGTTGATGTCGAACTTGCTGTTCTCGGGAGTGTCCGCGTCTATGCCTTGACCCGTGAGGAAGTAGACGATGCTCTCAGGGTGGTCCTTATCGCCGTCTATCGCCGTCACCTGAAATAAACACACGGCATGTTCATCGTTATACACTCCATCACTTCACCAAGTAAGATTAAACTAAAAAAATATATATACTAGTTAGGTGTAAGGCATCTAAGACGCCCGTTATAGAATGATGAATATAACAAAAACTTTAAGTTGATATACATATTATATTTATTAAGAATTTAATTTCTTTTAATGTTGTGTAAATGGAAAATATTTCTGATAATGATAACAAAATATTTGACAAAAAAATTGTTTTTAATGAAGAACCTCTTGAAAAACTACATTGTGTGTGAACTGCCTTCGGTCATTCAATAATCTTTAATCAATTATAACGACGTACTCACGTAATCAAAACTGTTTTTCAGCGATAAATTAATATTTACTTACTTTGCAAAGTTAATAATTAAAATTCGAAAAGTAAGAAAACGAATGAAAACTCACAAATTAAAAAAAGCTTTTCTTTTAATTCTAGCGCAATCTTTTGGTGTAAAATTCAAATACACATACACAATACACATATAAAAATGATAAAGTGTTGCTGTGTGTACAGCAGCAAGTGCTGCTACCTGCAGAGTGCCGGCCTCACACTCCTGGTGGGCGACTTCCCGCCGCACACTGGCATTCTGCAGGCAGGCGCTATCTCACAGCGTTGTGCCGTCATAAAGTCAGTGACGAGCGTAACTGAATATAGGATACATGCATTCATTGCTAAATGCATGCAGATGGGCCAAAGCAACGGTCGTCCTCCCTTCTAGCCGCTGTTGGGATATTCCAGCGGTCAGCAAGTCACGGACGAGAAGGGCTTGACTTCACAGAGACGGTCCTAGACTTTGCAGGACCCCGGGTCCTAAACTTTGCGGGGCTCTAATATTTTGGAGAGGGATCTTACCGGGGGCCTTTGGGCATAGAACTGTCCCCCAGAGAAATAGGCTGTTCGGAGGTCCTTACCAGAAAATTGAACCCCCTCCCCCCTCTTTAAACCAATCTGGAACTTATACTTTGGAAATGGGTTAGCTAAGGGAACTGTCCCCCAGAGAAATAGGCTGTTCGGAGGTCCTTACCAGAAAATTGAACCCCCTCCCCCCTCTTTAAACCAATCTGGAACTTATACTTTGGAAATGGGTTAGCTAAGGGAACTGTCCCCCAGAGAAATAGGCTGTTCGGAGGTCCTTACCAGAAAATTGAACCCCCTCCCCCCTATTTAAACCAATCTGGAACTTATACTTTGGAAATGGGTTAGCTAAGGGAACTGTCCCCCAGAGAAATAGGCTGTTCGGAGGTCCTTACCAGAAAATTGAACCCCCTCCCCCCTCTTTAAACCAATCTGGAACTTATACTTTGGAAATGGGTTAGCTAAGGGAACTGTCCCCCAGAGAAATAGGCTGTTCGGAGGTCCTTACCAGAAAATTGAACCCCCTCCCCCCTCTTTAAACCAATCTGGAACTTATACTTTGGAAATGGGTTAGCTAAGGGAACTGTCCCCCAGAGAAATAGGCTGTTCGGAGGTCCTTACCAGAAAATTGAACCCCCTCCCCCCTCTTTAAACCAATCTGGAACTTATACTTTGGAAATGGGTTAGCTAAGTTATCTTAAGAAAATGTAACTTTATTAAAATTTGAAAAAAAAAAGTTACGTTCACGTTACAAAAGTTATTGAAATTATACTTCTTTAGTGAGCAACGGAAATACGATGGAGTGCGCGCGCACCATGGGCGGAAGTATAACATGGTGAAATCTATAAGGCATGCGCGTTTCTGCATACCCACGTGCTGAAGTCGTCCAGACAGCAGACCACTTGTAGTGACATGAACCTGTATTATACATTCACTCACGTGAACATCGTGGGACATACCAAACGTATCGGTGGGCCAATTACGTATTTGTGGCAGAAAAACAATTCTGGAATACATTTATATAAATGTTCATGGTCACAAAAGAAAAAAAAATCTGAGGGAGTCTTTTAGTACACGCCATTGATGTGTAAACATATAATACCGGTTATGAGCGAATTCACGTGTTCTCATGTTGCAAATAATCTTATAATGTGAAACTCAAACACAAAATTTAACGTAGAAGACATTAAAATATTGACGAGCGGGATTAATATACTAAAAGTATTAATATTAGAGAAAAAGATAAAAGTTATTTCTCTTTTTAAAACCTAACTATAATTTTGTTTAACAATATGGTACTCAAGGCTAGCCGAACAACCCGAGTACCGAAAGCGTCGCATGTAAATGCCTCAACACTGAACAGTGACGTTTCCCCCTATAGACAGGAATTATCACTTTATGCGTTTTTGATGATATACTTCCATTAAGCAAGTTGAGGGTGAAATTATAGTATGCACCAGAAATGCACTGAAATAAGCGCGCATTTCAAAACTGAGATTTAACAGGTTTGGAAGTCCAATGCGCATGTAATCAGAAACTGCTATAGCCACGAGTAAAGTCGTCAAGATGGTGGATCCACGTGTGGTTACACGCACCCGTATATAGTAACTTTCGCGAACATCGGGGTATGTACTAAGTGTATAGGTGTGCCAAAGTAAACATCATGGTAGTGAAACATCCTGGAATATATTTTGTAAAATAGAGTATTCATAAGAAAATATAACAGCAACCTTAACAATACCTAAAATTTATAAGACAGGAAAATTATATTGGGACGATCATGGAGTCAAATATATCTTACATGTTGTTGGTTCTCTAAGGCACTACAAACGTGGAGCTATCTTTAAGGCATATTTCAAACTAAAAGTTGACATCTAATAGAGCCCTACTGTGGACTTGATTTTCGACAAGTAATTTCATTAAAAATACTGCCCATGTTGTTAAAATTCACTAAAGATTTAATAATTTGTAGTTTTCGCACACATTTAAAGTTATTCTTCTATGGAATTACTAAAATATTAACCTGAAACAATTTAAAACACATATTATAACCCTAAGCATATGTTTGGAAAATTGATTTTGTTCAAACGATTGAAATCAATCTGTAAATACTTCCTACAAACAAACCTTAACCTTATTGAGCTGATTCAACGTTATTATTGTATAATACATAGTATTATATTATAACATTATTCAAAAGTAAAACAAAAATCCAGTAGTGAGATTTGAATCTCGTCTCTTTAGACCAACAAGCACGCATTATAACACTAACCTATCGGGAAAATTTGAGCAAACAATTTTAGGGAAGACTTCGCATTTTTTTATGACATGGCATAATACTTAACTTTGGATATTCGTTGAAGTCAACACTTGTGAACTGGTGCGATTAACATGGTAGTTCTAGTCGTCCACGTGAAATAAGTTACATCTAACGGCGCTTACAGACTATATACTGCTAGTAAATATGTGGTTGCAAAAAGGTATAGGTCTAGAAGATATGATTTATGACTTGACATAGGCCCCCTACCAAATATTGGGATAAATATACAAAAATTAGAATTAGAGGAAAATGATAAAAACAACTCGAGATGGCGGGGTCCCGCAGGGGCGCGTTACCGACGCGAAGACTGCACGCCAGTTCTGCGCCTGGCGCGTAGAGGCTGTAATGCGTGTGTTGCGCGAGCCAGAGTCGCCCTTAGCGCCCCGCGCCTCAGGAGCTCGTGCTCTCGGCCAGACGAGTCTCCCAGAGAATTCTCCTCCTCCTAGAGTAGTGGCAAGAAGCACGGCGACCAAGGCGCGGACCTCCTAGGCTTGTTATATGTTGTAGAGGACTTGGGTTCGAATGCCCGCCCGGCCATCACGATATCGGTTTTCCATGACTTCCCGAAATATAAGTCTATGCAAATGCTGAGATGGTTTCTTTATGCCCGTCTCGCAGCCAAGGAGACATTAATCCCAGTTAAAAATAATAAAAATATTGATTTCTATCCGTAGCTTCATTTTTTTCCCAGGGTTTTTAATGTTTTCCGGCAGACTTGGGAGTGCTTGAGGTGACGGAGCTGTTGCTGGCTCTAGTGTCGGAGACAGAATCCAACACGGCCACGGGAAGAGTGCATGGATGCGAATACACAGCCTCTTCGCACCAATGGAAACTCGCTGCCTCCTCGTGGATCATAGGGGTCTACCAAAGTTAGCTATGCCAGGGAGTCCTCGTCCCTCGACATCGTCAGATGTTGGCAAGGGGTATCTGGTGAGGTGGAAAAGCCCTCTCCGTGGACAACAGCTGTTTGTTCGGCCCTCAGGCCGTTGGGGCCCAAGGGCCTGGGCTCACCGTGAAGAACCAACGGCGTAATGGTAAAGGCTAGTCTGGGTGCGGCTTCTGCTGAGGAAACGGACGCAACCGGGTGTGAGGCACCGGGGCCGGTAGAGAGTCCTTGGGACCAGCTCCCGAGGCGTCTCCTGCGTCCCGGACCGCGGCAGTCGCCTGCTGGCCCACATGTCCAGGCAGTGTCCTGCTGTGGCTGGGACTCCCGCCGAGGCTTGCTCTACCGGCTCAGGACTCGCCCTGAGCTCAGAGCACGTCTGGAGGGGTGCCCTCCCGCTGAAAGGCGGTCACAGTGAGCGGCGAAACAGCTTCGGAAAGGTAGCAGAGGTTGGACGCACTTCGGCCAGATTGGGTTGTTTCAGGAGTCCCAGAGATGTGATAGAGTTGGTGATACTCGTACCATGGGGGATTCTTTTGAGTCAACCACAGGTTAGCCGAATTGTTGAAGGGGGAGGGGGGGTTCCAATGGTGCTGGTATGGGTTGTCTCAGCATCTCATTGTAGCTCCTCCTCAATCACCTCCAAGTCGCTATGAAATGGCGTACATTTCCCTGTGTTTCTAGGGAGCTCGTTTCGGTGGACTCAGCACTCACGGGAGTATATACTAGTAAATCCAGCACGTATTGATTAGTATTTCAGTATTGGCTGTAGCATGAGCGAGTGGCTCCCACCACACTTCTCCGAAGCCTTGCCGCTACTGCTCGCAGCCCTCCAGCCTGGCGCGGCGGGGAACTGAGCCGGGCAGAGGGGGGGTGGAGAGAGAGAGAGGCGGGGGAAGGACCGGGAACACGCTGTAAGAGGTTGTTGAGCTCATGTAATTTTCAAGTGAGCACCGCTTCTCGTGGCTCGTGCCCACAACGTCAAATATTTAATATTTGGGCTCAACACACATCCCGCCGCTCCAAGGTCTTAGGGAACGGAAATTTGATGGCTGAAAGCCCGACTGACTAGACCGCAAAAAACACTATATTTTTATTTAACTTACTAACTGTAAATTGTAAATTAAATTAGACACAGATGAAGTTTATGGGGAAAAAATGCACTTGGCCCAGAGAAGTGTATGTACACGACGAGTCTGAATTAAACCGAATTTCGGTTGCAGAATCGTCTGTTATATCGTTGTTTATCTGTTTATTATCATCGTTGGGTTTATCTATCTGTCGCCGTGTTGTACAAGGTCGGCATTTGTATTTATTTTTCTGATCTTGTTACAACTGTCATGTCGTTATCAGACCACTGTGTTTTTCTGAGCTGATATTTTTTTTACTATTTCTTCCACGGAATTCTCTGTGCGGTCTATGCATTTAAATTATGGCATCGGCTTATTTTGGCTTATTTTCTGGGTGTTTGTGAATTTATCTTTTTTTTTTGCCCATTATTGAAGTTTATTTGTGACATACAGTGCAACCTACAGTGCAGTGTGTCAAATTAAACATTTTAAACTAATATTTCCTATGGAAAGAATAAATCAGATCGTACGAAAAAATAAGTGGAAAACTTTTACGACTTGCAGTCTAATTTGCTTCCCGGGGCTGGTAAACGCCTACATATCTAGAGCTAAACAACAGGTTTATCACAAATATTGCTGTGTTTAATGTTTGGAGAAAAAAAAAAACACTTAAGTGTCCTCATATAGGCCAAAAATGTTTTTAAGGCAACCTTTTAAAGAAAAATTTGGTCACCCGGAACTCCCTCTTGTGTAGGAAGAAATACATCCTAAAACAGCCCTTTCAAATGTTTATTCTTATAGCTTCCTTTGGGACAGAAATACTTGCTATTATCATGGTACCAGGTCTATATCTGACTTATTTAATGTCATTTCTGTGTGCGTTAGTCCCTCCGGAATAGTCTTCCTGAAGTCAAAAATTGTCTATCTGTACTAGAATAGAAATTATGTAATATAATAACGTTGGTTAAAGAACTTGCAGTGTTTTATTTTCGAATCTATCATTAAATTAATGAGTGATTTTTTAAATGTTTTTTTTTTTTTTGGAATTTTTCCTGGATTTATAGGTCAATAAATACAAATTTCCAAGATGGTGGTCATAATGGCTTAAAGGATGATGGTTGGCCTGGACACTATGCATCTATTAAAATTATTAAATTTTCAAAAAAATTAATATTTTGCATCGCCCAGGGATCGACCTAAGCACAGGAACTGATCGAAACATTCTGTATACTCATCAAAAATTTATTTAAAGAATTTTGGTATTTTTCCTGAATCTCTAGCTAAATAATTACAAATTTCCTAGATTGTGCCCAAATGTCAAGACGGTGGGTTCCTCAGTAATATTAAATGATTACTGAACTCTAGCGGGTAAGAATTACACTAACATGGCGTCAGCGCACTCTAGATGGCGGACATGACGTCATACTAGCTGACGATATATACCTTGGTATGGGTGGTGGGAAGTCAGTCTGCAGTTGGCTTCCGTGGAGGAAGGATCAGTAGTTTTTTTTTTATTTTTTGCTCTAACCGGGTTCGAACCAGTATATTAATAAGTAATTTTTTGTTGAATTTTGAACTTTTAAATTAAAATCGGATGATAAATAAATATTTTCAAGATGGCGTCCGTAACGAAAATTGATACAGTGGTGGCATAATTCAAAATGTCGGGTGTGGCGTAAGAATTTTTTATTACTTTTTATTGAGAACTTTTTAAATGTTAATACATAACTGGTTTACTCTCGCCGGGAATCGAACCAAGGACCGAAATCGTTTAAGTAACTAAACATTTTAAGTACCTAAGCAATTTTAAAAATATTTTTTGGATTTTTTTTGGAATTTCTAGCTTTAAAATTACAGTTTTTCAAGATAGTGGGCGTAACGAAACATGTAACATTTATAGAATCCAATATGGTGGGTGTATAGAAAAGTGTAACGATGACAACATACTCAACCAAGATGGCGGGCGTAACGAAACATGCAACATTTATATAATATAAGATGGCGACCGTAACGGACATTTCAACGGTATTTTTAATAGTCTTTAAATCAAAATTTTAATATTAAATTTGTTATAAATTTTAGAATTGTTTCATTAAAATCGGATAGTAAATAAAGACTTTCAAGATGGCGACCGTAACTGAAATTGCAACGGTGACGTCATAATCCTATATGGGGGTCATGGCATCCTAAATCCTAGAAAAGGCTTATCGGAGGCTGTAGACATGGATGTTTAAGCAGTTTTTATGAATTTGTGTTATTTCTAAGGCAAAATAACTTTTGAGGTTTTTCGATATCCTAATTTTCGAACTGTAAAATTTTTTGAGGTATTTTGGCGGGATTTTTTTTCCAAAAAAACTGGAAATTTTGACGAATTTTGGTGAATTTTGGGTAAGTTTTGGCTAATTTGGCGAATTATGAAAATTTTGGCAAATTTTGATGGTCAAAGGTCAAGGTCATCCAACATGGCCGCCGTGACGTCACAATACAAGAGGGTGGTCGGCACCACGGCACCACAGCCTGAAGCTTGTACCCGGAGCCCATTTTACATATTTCTATAGTACTTTCATCATTTTTCGATATTCGATCCAATAACAGTAATAAATGGGGCACATTAGTAGTATATGAATGGGCATCCGACGGCAGGATTCAGGTTGCGGTGCTGTGTGTCCTTTCCGCCATCTTGGATTTTGACGTCACGGCGGCCATCTTGGACGATCGTAACGGGACACCGCGTAACGTGACACTTTTTCGTGCGTGCAGCCGGCGTAACGGGACACAGTGTAACGGGACATAACGTAACGGGACAAGTATATCACGGCGGCCATTTTGAATCCGCCATTTTTATGACGTCATTGTGTTCTCGAAAATTCCGGCGATGTGTTTTCCGCCATTTTGAATCATGACGTCACCGTTGCAATTTTCGTTACGGCCGCCATCTTTAACTTTTTTATTTATTATCCGATTTAAAAAAAAAATTTAAAATTTATAAAAAAATTAAATTAATAAAATTTTAATAAATTATTAATAAAAAAATTACATAAACGATACGGAGCTCGGAGTCCTCGGTTCGAACCCGACAGAGGCAAAAAAAATTAAAAAATGACGACCGATCCTTCCCCCGCGGTGGACGCAGGCAGAATGACCCCCACGACATATGTCAATGCACATATACCATCAGGTAGTATGACATCATGTCCGCCATCTTGAAATTTGGACGCCATCTTGAAAATCTTTATTTATTATCCGATTTTAATGAAAAAAATTCCAAAATTCATCAAAAAATTAACGTATTTGAATTCTGTTTGATTATATCGATGTACGTCCTTGGTTCGATTCCCGGCGAGAGAAAAACGGTCGATCCTTCCTCCATGAAAGCTACCTAGACTGATCTACCACCACCAGTACCAAGGTATATATCATCAACTGGTATGACATCATGTCCGCCATCTTGTCTTCATCCGCTGGAGACCACCATCTTGTTTTCGTCTGCTAGAGTGTGCCGATACCATGTAGTATAATTATCTGGTCACCATACTTTTGTCCTCAACTGTTGACATTGAACATTGACCTTAACCTTGAAATTTGACCTTGACCTTGAAATTTGACCTTGACCTTGAAATTTGACCTTTGACCTTGACCTTGAACTTTGACCTTGACCTTGAAATTTGACTTTGACCTTGAAATTTGACTTTGTCCTTGAAATTTGACTTTGTCCTAGTCGACCATCATGGATCCGACATTTTATGTTCAGTACATGCTACCAGGAGCGACCACCTGCTGGAGTACACCATCTTGTGCGTGTACTCGTATTATAGAGTACATTTCCATCTGGTTAATTTTATTCTAACCTGCTACAGTGCAGTAACCATTTATTACCGAGGTGCCCCCGCCATCTTGAAATTCGACCGCCATCTTGAAATCATGTAATAATGTAGCTAGAAAAGCGGGAAAAAATCCAAAATTCATTAAATAAATCACTCATTAACTTACATATTGATTCGATCCGCTCCAGTCCTTGGTTCGATCCCTGAATGATGCAAAACATTTAATTTTATATAAAAAATAATAATTTCAATAAACCATGTTCAAAATTCTTAAAGAGACTTTAAATCCTCTACTACCATTATCCTATCAGATATCAAGACCACCATATTGGAAATTCGTAATTGTAATGCTAGAGATTCGGGAAAAAGTTCAAAATTCATTAAATAAATTTGTAATCTATATACTGATTGATTAGATCGACTAAGGTCCTTGGTTCGATCCCTGGCCGATACAAATCAACTTTAATTTTAAAAAAGTACCAGTAAAGTGTAAGGTTCGAGAAATAAAACACCTCAAAGTCTTTTACAAACAAAATATTTATTACACAATTTCTATCCTACTACAGAATCAATTGCGAAAGCCAGCAATCTTATAAACATTTAGCCCTGCATAGACATGCAACGACTACTTCTTAGCTCCAACAGCTCCAAATGCTCCAAATGGCTCCAAATGCTCCAAACGGTCTTCAAATGGTTCCAACAGCTCCAACAACCTCCAAATGCTTGACAGCTCCAAATGGCTCCAAATGCTTCAAAAGGCTCCAAATGCTCCAAACGGCTCCAAATGCTCCAAATGTCTCCAAATGGCTCCAAATGCGCCAAACGCTCCAAATGTCTCCAAAAGGCTCCAAATGTCTCCAAATGGCTCCAACAGCCTCCAAATGCTTAACACAGCTCCAAATGGCTCCAAATGCTCCAAATGGCTCCAACAGCTCCAAAAGGCTCCAAATGCTTCAAAAGGCTCCAATTGTTCCAAGAGCTCCATCTTCAATCGGTTCCAACTGATTCCAATTACTTTTCTTATCGAACTTGGCATGATTACTAACATGTCTTTATAAGTATACATTTTGACTGGCAGTGGTAACATATTTTGCACCTTTAATTTATAAGTTTTATTTAGAAATCAGATTTCGATAAATGGTAGATACCATTTGGAAAGAATATATATTAATTTATCTTCAAGTTTATACACATACATTTAATTTAAGCCATTATTGTATGTAGCCAGCTTCCCTCAGTTCTTTGAGTATGAAGGATATTTCTTTAATGTTCGAATAGTTTCCTGCACAAAGCGATCCATGTAGTAGTCGTAGCCTGTCAACCAATATGTTAGGATCTTCCCATGAGGTATAATCAATCTCTTCTGCTGCGTTCATCATCCTTGCATGTTTATAATAAATATTATTATCTCTGGTGTCTTTCGTTTTAACACCATCCTCAAGGTCACTTTCGTCATCGTGCCAGTGATTATCACAAGCTTGATCAGGATAATTTATTTTATTACGACGTTTCCATCGTTTTGGTCTCAAACCTCCATCACAGTCTTCGCTCTTGCATGCTTTTGGTGCTTCAGCACAGTACTCAATCATGTCAACCTTAGATGTGTCAGCACAGTCTTCGTTCATGCCAGCTTCTGATGTGTCACCACAGTCTTCAATCATGTCAGCACCACAAACTTGATCAGGATAATTTATTTTATTACGTCGTTTCCATCGTTTTGGTATCAGACCGCCATCACAATCTTCGATCTTGCCTGCTTTAGGTGCTTCAGTACAGTACTCAATCATGTCAGCCTCAGATGTGTCACCATAATCTTCAATCATGCCCGCTTCAGATGATTCATCAAAGTCTTCGACCTTGTAAGCTTCAGATGGTTCTCCATCTTTCTCATTTTCATGGAGACGACTAGATATTGGAGTAAATATATTTTCATTTCTAATGTGGTTACAACTTCCTTCGTTTGTTTTAAATTTTAAATTATTATCTTGATCTAGATCAGTAATTTTAGCATTAGCTTTTTCGCCTTCGTTCCTCTTCCGCGATGTTGTAGCCCAGTCTTCGTTATCTTTATTCATCTTAATTGTACAGGTCTTGTAATGTCTATCCAAGTAATATCTTCTACCAAAGGATTTCTGACACTGACTGCAATGAAATGGTTTTTGACAAGGACCCAAATTACACTCGCTTCTCTCATGTCGTTTAGCATTCTTTCTCAAGGTAAACACCTTGCTACAGTATCTACAGTGATGACGTTTCGATACAGCAACAAATCCCGAATCAGGATTCATATTAGTTACTGAGACTAATGCCAGATGCAAACTAAGAGTTTTAATTAGATATATTACTTAAATAGATTTTTTTAATTATTTCATCAGCGAGAATTAATTTATCTCATTGAAAGGTACTTGTTGCAAGTAGTTCTGCTTTTCAACAACAGATGTCGCTACATGTTACTTGCAGGTAAATAATATTTAGTTCTTTTATGCGGGATGCGGGATGCTCACTAACGATCGCAATAGAACGATGGCTTCGCTAGACTCCAAGGAGAAGGAAGTTCGCCCATCCTGTTAGTGCTTCTTAGATTTCTCAGAGATAATTTGACTGAGTAATGATATATATATATTTTTAAATATCCACCTGATAAAAATATTACAAGTGATGATTAAGTAGCAGAAGTTCACTAATTATATGCAACCTTGAATAAAAAATGACATGCTTCATTAAGTAAAAAAATCCTTCATGCAGAGATAAATTTCTCATCAGTAACCAGAAGCACTCGGAGAAAACCATCAGATGTCTAGTCAGGAATAATCAGAAGCACCCAGAGAAAACCATCAAAATATTGTCAAGAATAATCAGGAGCACACGGAGAAATCCACCATAATACTGTCAAGAATAAACTGGAGCACACGGAGAAAACCGCCATAATATTGACAAGAATAATCGGAAGCACACGGAGAAAACCGCCACAAGTTTTCTTTGATATCATAAAATTTTCAGGAAAAAATAATAATTAATAAAAATAAATTAATAAAAAATTTTAAAAAATAAAATAAAAAAATACATAAAATTCTGGCTTGTACTAGAACTATATCTTTGTTCAACAATGAGAAGTTCACAAGCTAGCAGAATCTGTTTATGTATTTTTTTATTTTATTTTTTAAAATTTTTTATTAATTTATTTTTATTAATTATTATTTTTTCCTGAAAATCTTATGATATCAAAGAAAACTTGTGGCGGTTTTCTCCGTGTGCTTCCGATTATTCTTGTCAATATTATGGCGGTTTTCTCCGTGTGCTCCAGTTTATTCTTGACAGTATTATGGTGGATTTCTCCGTGTGCTCCTGATTATTCTTGACAATATTTTGATGGTTTTCTCTGGGTGCTTCTGATTATTCCTGACTAGACATCTGATGGTTTTCTCCGAGTGCTTCTGGTTACTGATGAGGAATTTATCTCTGCATGAAGGATTTTTTTACTTAATGAAGCATGTCATTTTTTATTCAAGGTTGCATATAATTAGTGAACTTCTGCTACTTAATCATCACTTGTAATATTTTTATCAGGTGGATATTTAAAAATATATATATATCATTACTCAGTCAAATTATCTCTGAGAAATCTAAGAAGCACTAACAGGATGGGCGAACTTCCTTCTCCTTGGAGTCTAGCGAAGCCATCGTTCTATTGCGATCGTTAGTGAGCATCCCGCATCCCGCATAAAAGAACTAAATATTATTTACCTGCAAGTAACATGTAGCGACATCTATTGTTGAAAAGCAGAACTACTTGCAACAAGTACCTTTGAATGAGATAAATTAATTCTCGCTGATGAAATAATTAAAAAAATCTATTTAAGTAATATATCTAATTAAAACTCTTAGTTTGCATCTGGCATTAGTCTCAGTAACTAATATGAATCCTGATTCGGGATTTGTTGCTGTATCGAAACGTCATCACTGTAGATACTGTAGCAAGGTGTTTACCTTGAGAAAGAATGCTAAACGACATGAGAGAAGCGAGTGTAATTTGGGTCCTTGTCAAAAACCATTTCATTGCAGTCAGTGTCAGAAATCCTTTGGTAGAAGATATTACTTGGATAGACATTACAAGACCTGTACAATTAAGATGAATAAAGATAACGAAGACTGGGCTACAACATCGCGGAAGAGGAACGAAGGCGAAAAAGCTAATGCTAAAATTACTGATCTAGATCAAGATAATAATTTAAAATTTAAAACAAACGAAGGAAGTTGTAACCACATTAGAAATGAAAATATATTTACTCCAATATCTAGTCGTCTCCATGAAAATGAGAAAGATGGAGAACCATCTGAAGCTTACAAGGTCGAAGACTTTGATGAACCATCTGAAGCGGGCATGATTGAAGATTATGGTGACACATCTGAGGCTGACATGATTGAGTACTGTACTGAAGCACCTAAAGCAGGCAAGATCGAAGATTCTGATGGCGGTCTGATACCAAAACGATGGAAACGACGTAATAAAATAAATTATCCTGATCAAGTTTGTGGTGCTGACATGATTGAAGACTGTGGTGACACATCAGAAGCTGGCATGAACGAAGACTGTGCTGACACATCTAAGGTTGACATGATTGAGTACTGTGCTGAAGCACAAAAAGCATGCAAGAGCGAAGACTGTGATGGAGGTTTGAGACCAAAACGATGGAAACGTCGTAATAAAATAAATTATCCTGATCAAGCTTGTGATAATCACTGGCACGATGACGAAAGTGACCTTGAGGATGGTGTTAAAACGAAAGACACCAGAGATAATAATATTTATTATAAACATGCAAGGATGATGAACGCAGCAGAAGAGATTGATTATACCTCATGGGAAGATCCTAACATATTGGTTGACAGGCTACGACAGTAGTATACAAATGTATTTCCTAGATCTGGCTTCTGGCTGAGGTGCTGAGGTGCCGGTCCACCATCTTGGATTTGTGACGTCACGGCGGCAATAATTCCTCAAAATTCCTCAAAAATGCCTCAAAATGACTCAAAATTTCCCGTTTTAAGAAAAAAATTTCCCGTTTTCGAGGGAAAAATTCCCGTTTCGAGGGAAAATTTCCCGTTTTATTCCTCAAAAATCCCAACGGCTAGAAATGTCCTGATAGAGGCTTAAGCATCCTTAACTCAAGCCTCAGTTAAGCCTCTATCAGGATGTGACCTTGACCTTTGACCTTGACCCCGACGGCCATCTTGGATCCGCCATTTTGGATGACGTCATTGTGTTCTCGAAAATTCCGGCATTGAGTTATCCGCCATATTGGACGATGACGTCACCGTTGCAATTTTCGTTACGGCCGCCATCTTTAACTTTTTTATTTATTATCCGATTTTAATGAAATTTTTTTTAAAAATTATAAAAAAAATTAAATAATAAAATTTCAATAAAAAATATTTAAAAAACAAACATTTACGACACGGAGTTCGGAGACCTTGGTTCGAACCCGGTGAGGCCAAAAAAAAATAAAAATGGCGACCGATCCTTCCCTCGTGGTGGGTGCTGGCAGACTGACTCCCACCACTTTTTTTCAAAGCATATATATATCGTCACCTAGTATGACGTCATGTCCGCCATCTTGTCTTCGATGCTGGAAGCCTTCATCATCATTGTATCGTCGACGAGAGTGCGCTGACACCATGTTAGTTTAGTTCGTATCCGCTAGAGTGCAGTAATCATTTATTATTACTGTGACACCCGCCATCTTGAAATATGGCCGCCATCTTGAAAATCCGTAATTATTTAGCTAGAAATTCGGGAATAGTTCCAAAATTCATTAAATAAATCACTCATTAACTTACATATTGATTCGATCCGCTCCAGTCCTTGGTTCGATCCCTAAATGATGCAAAACATTTAATTTTATATAAAAAATAATAATTTCAATAAACCATGTTCAAAATTCTTAAAGAGACTTTAAATCCTCTACTACCATCATCCTATCAGACACCAATACCACCATATTGGAAATTCGTAATTGTAATGCTAGAGATTCGGGAAAAAGTTCAAAATTCATTAAATAAATTTGTAATCTATATACTGATTGATTAGATCGATTAAGGTCCTTGGTTCGATCCCTGGCCGATACAAAACAACTTTAATTTTAAAAAAGTACCAGAAAAGTGTAAGGTTCGAGAAATAAAACACCTCAAAGTCTTTTACAAACATAATATTTATTACACAATTTCTATCCTACTACAGAATCACTTGCGAAAGCCAGCAAACTTATAAACATTTAGCTTTGCATAGACGTGCAACGACTACTTCTTAGCTCCAAATGGCTCCAAATGCTCCAAACGGCCTCCAAATGGCTCCAAAAGCTCCAACAGCCTCCAAATGCTTAACACAGTTCCAAATGGCTCCAAATGCTCCAAACGGCCTCCAAATGCTTGACAGCACCAAATGTTTCCAGCAGCTCCAAATGCTCCAAATGCTTGACAGCTCCAAATGCTTCAAAAGGCTCCAAATGCTCCAAATGCTCCAAACGGCCTCCAAATGGCTCCAACAGCTCCAACAGCCTCCAAATGCTTGACAGCTCCAAATGTTTCCAGCAGCTCCAAATGCTCCAAATGGTTCCAACAGCCTCCAAATGCTTAACACAGTTCCAAATGGCTCCAAATGCTCCAAACGGCCTCCAAATGCTTGACAGCACCAAATGTTTCCAGCAGCTCCAAATGCTCCAAATGCTTGACAGCTCCAAATGCTTCAAAAGGCTCCAAATGCTCCAAATGCTCCAAACGGCCTCCAAATGGCTCCAACAGATCCAACAGCCTCCAAATGCTTGACAGCTCCAAATGTTTCCAGCAGCTCCAAATGCTCCAAATGGCTCCAACAGCCTCCAAATGCTTAACACAGCTCTAAATGGCTCCAAATGCTCCAAACGGCCTCCAAATGCTTGACAGCTCCAAATGTCTCCAGCAGTTCCAAATGCTCCAAATGCTTGTCAGCTCCAAATGCTCCAAAAGCCTCCAAATGCTTAACACAGCTCCAAATGGCTCCAAATGCTTGACAGCTCCAAATGTTTCCAGCAGCTCCAAATGCTCCAAATGGCTCCAACAGCCTCCAAATGCTTAACACAGCTCTAAATGGCTCCAAATGCTCCAAACGGCCTCCAAATGCTTGACAGCTCCAAATGTCTCCAGCAGCTCCAATTGCTCCAACAGCTCCAAAAAAGGCTCCAAAATGCTCCAACAGCCTCCAAATGCTTAACACAGCTCCAAATGGCTCCAAATGCTTGACAGCTCCAAATGTCTCCAGCAGCTCCAAATGCTCCAACAGCGCCAAAAAAAAGGCTCCAAAATGCTCCAACAGCCTCCAAATGCTTAACACAGCTCCAAATGGCTCCAAATGCTTGGCAGCTCCAAATGCTTCAAAAGGCTCCAAATGCTCCAAATGGCTCCAACAGCTCCAAAAGACTCCAAATGCTTCAAAAGGCTCCAATTGCTCCAAGAGCTCCATCTTCAATTGGTTTCAACTGATTCCAATACTTTTATCGAACTTGGCATGATTACTAACATGTCTTTATCAGTATACATTTTGACTGGCAGTGGTAACGTTTTTTACACCTTTAAGTTATAAGTTTTATTTAGAAATCAGATTTCGATAAATGATAGCTTCCATCTGGAAAGAAAATATATTAATTTATCTTCAAGTTTATACACATACATTTAATTTAATCCATTATTGTATGTAGCCAGCTTCCCTCAGTTCTTTGAGTATAAAGGATATTTCTTTAATGTTCGAATAGTTTCCTGCACAAAGCGATCCATGTAGTAGTCGTAGCCTGTTAACCAATATGTTAGGATCTTCCCATGAGGTATAATCAATCTCATCTGCTGCCTTCTTCATCCTTGCATGTTTATAATAAATATTATCTCTGGTGTCTATCTTTTTAACACCAACCACAAGGTCACTTTCGTCATCTTGCCAGTGATTATCACAAGCTTGATCAGGATAATTTATTTTATTACGTCGTTTCCATCGTTTTGGTCTCAAACCACCATCACAGTCTTCGCTCTTGCATGCTTTTGGTGCTTCAGTACAGTACTCAATCATGTCAGCCTCAGATGTGTCACCACAGTCTTCGATCACGCCAGCTTCTGATGTGTCACCACAGTCTTCAATCATGTCAGCACCACAAACTTGATCAGGATAATTTATTTTATTACGTCGTTTCCATCGTTTTGGTCTCAGACTGCCATCACAGTCTTCGATCTTGCCTGCTTTAGGTGTTTCAGTACAGTACTCAATCATGTCAGCCTCAGATGTGTCACCACAATCTTCAATCATGCCAGCCTCAGATGATTCATCAAAGTCTTCGACCTTGTAAGCTTCAGGTGGTTCTCCATCTTTCACATTTTCATGGAGACGACTAGATATTGGAGTAAATATATTTTCATTTCTAATGTGGTTACAACTTCCTTCGTTTGTTTTAAATTTTAAATTATTATCTTGATCTAGATCAGTAATTTTAGCATTAGCTTTTTCGCCTTCGTTCCTCTTCCGCGATGTTGTAGCCCAGTCTTCGTTATCTTTATTCATCTTAATTGTACAGGTCTTGTAATGTCTATCCAAGTAATATCTTCTACCAAAGGATTTCTGACACTGACTGCAATGAAATGGTTTTTGACAAGGACCCAAATTACACTCGCTTCTCTCATGTCGTTTAGCATTCTTTCTCAAGGTAAACACCTTGCTACAGTATCTACAGTGATGACGTTTCGATACAGCAACAACTCCCGTTTCAGGATTCATATTAGTTATTGAGACGAATGCCAGATGCAAACTAAGAGTTTTAAATTAGATATATTACTTAAATAGAATTTTTTAATTATTTCATCAGCGAGAATTAATTTATCTCATTTAAAGGTACTTGTTGCAAGTAGTTCTGCTTTTCAACAACAGATGTCGCCACATGTTACTTGCAGGTAAATAATATTTAGTTCTTTTATGCGGGATGCGGGATGCTCACTAACGATCGCAAAAGAAGGATGGCTTCGCTAGACTCCAAGGAGAAGGAAGTTCGTCCATCCTGTTAGTGCTTCTTAGATTTCTCAGAGATTATTTGACTGAGTAATGATATTTTTTTTTAAATTTCCACCTGATAAAAATATTACAAGTGCTGATTTATTGGCAGAATTTCAATAATTAAATGCAACCTTGAATAAAAAATGACATGACGCATTAAGTAAAAAATTCTTCATGCAGAGATCAATTCCTCATCAGTAACCAGAAGCACTCGGAGAAAACCATCAGATGTCTAGTCAGGAATAATCAGAAGCACCCAGAGAAAACCATCAAAATATTGTCAAGAATAATCAGGAGCACACGGAGAAAACTACCATAATATTGTCAAGAATAAACGGGAGCACACGGAGAAATCCACCATAATATTGACAAGAATAATCAGGAGCACACGGAGAAAACCACCGCAAGTTTTCTTTGATATCATAAAATTTTAGGAAAAAAATAATAAAAAATAAAAATAAATTAATAAAAAATTAAAAAAAAATAAAATAAACATACATACATAAAATTCTGGCTTGTACTAGAAATCTATCTTTGTTCAACAATGAGAAGTTCACAAGCTAGCAGAATATATTTATGTATGTATGTTTATTTTATTTTTTAGAAATGAAAATATATTTACTCCAATATCTAGTCGTCTCCATGAAAATGTGAAAGATGGAGAACCACCTGAAGCTTACAAGGTCGAAGACTTTGATGAATCATCTGAGGCTGGCATGATTGAAGATTGTGGTGACACATCTGAGGCTGACATGATTGAGTACTGTACTGAAACACCTAAAGCAGGCAAGATCGAAGACTGTGATGGCAGTCTGAGACCAAAACGATGGAAACGACGTAATAAAATAAATTATCCTGATCAAGTTTGTGGTGCTGACATGATTGAAGACTGTGGTGACACATCAGAAGCTGGCGTGATCGAAGACTGTGGTGACACATCTGAGGCTGACATGATTGAGTACTGTACTGAAGCACCAAAAGCATGCAAGAGCGAAGACTGTGATGGTGGTTTGAGACCAAAACGATGGAAACGACGTAATAAAATAAATTATCCTGATCAAGCTTGTGATAATCACTGGCAAGATGACGAAAGTGACCTTGTGGTTGGTGTTAAAACGATAGACACCAGAGATAATATTTATTATAAACATGCAAGGATGAAGAAGGCAGCAGATGAGATTGATTATACCTCATGGGAAGATCCTAACATATTGGTTAACAGGCTACGACTACTACATGGATCGCTTTGTGCAGGAAACTATTCGAATATTAAAGAAATATCCTTCATACTCAAAGAACTGAGGGAAGCTGGCTACATACAATAATGGATTAAATTAAATGTATGTGTATAAACTTGAAGATAAATTAATATATTTTCTTTCCAGATGGAAGCTATCATTTATCGAAATCTGATTTCTAAATAAAACTTATAACTTAAAGGTGTAAAAAACGTTACCACTGCCAGTCAAAATGTATACTGATAAAGACATGTTAGTAATCATGCCAAGTTCGATAAAAGTATTGGAATCAGTTGAAACCAATTGAAGATGGAGCTCTTGGAGCAATTGGAGCCTTTTGAAGCATTTGGAGTCTTTTGGAGCTGTTGGAGCCATTTGGAGCATTTGGAGCTGCCAAGCATTTGGAGCCATTTGGAGCTGTGTTAAGCATTTGGAGGCTGTTGGAGCATTTTGGAGCCTTTTTTTTGGAGCTGTTGGAGCATTTGGAGCTGCTGGAGACATTTGGAGCTGTCAAGCATTTGGAGCCATTTGGAGCTGTGTTAAGCATTTGGAGGCTGTTGGAGCATTTTGGAGCCTTTTTTGGAGCTGTTGGAGCAATTGGAGCTGCTGGAGACATTTGGAGCTGTCAAGCATTTGGAGGCCGTTTGGAGCATTTGGAGCCATTTAGAGCTGTGTTAAGCATTTGGAGGCTGTTGGAGCCATTTGGAGCATTTGGAGCTGCTGGAAACATTTGGAGCTGTCAAGCATTTGGAGCCATTTGGAGCTGTGTTAAGCATTTGGAGGCTTTTGGAGCATTTGGAGCTGACAAGCATTTGGAGCATTTGGAGCTGCTGGAGACATTTGGAGCTGTCAAGTATTTGGAGGCCGTTTGGAGCATTTGGAGCCATTTAGAGCTGTGTTAAGCATTTGGAGGCTGTTGGAGCTGTTGGAGCCATTTGGAGGCCGTTTGGAGCATTTGGAGCATTTGGAGCCTTTTGAAGCATTTGGAGCTGTCAAGCATTTGGAGCATTTGGAGCTGCTGGAAACATTTGGTGCTGTCAAGCATTTGGAGGCCGTTTGGAGCATTTGGAGCCATTTGGAACTGTGTTAAGCATTTGGAGGCTGTTGGAACCATTTGGAGCATTTGGAGCTGATGGAAACATTTGGAGCTGTCAAGCATTTGGAGGCTGTTGGAGCTGTTGGAGCCATTTGGAGGCCGTTTGGAGCATTTGGAGCATTTGGAGCCTTTTGAAGCATTTGGAGCTGTCAAGCATTTGGAGCATTTGGAGCTGCTGGAAACATTTGGTGCTGTCAAGCATTTGGAGGCCGTTTGGAGCATTTGGAGCCATTTGGAACTGTGTTAAGCATTTGGAGGCTGTTGGAGCTTTTGGAGCCATTTGGAGGCCGTTTGGAGCATTTGGAGCCATTTGGAGCTAAGAAGTAGTCGTTGCACGTCTATGCAAAGCTAAATGTTTATAAGTTTGCTGGCTTTCGCAAGTGATTCTGTAGTAGGATAGAAATTGTGTAATAAATATTATGTTTGTAAAAGACTTTGAGGTGTTTTATTTCTCGAACCTTACACTTTTCTGGTACTTTTTTAAAATTAAAGTTGTTTTGTATCGGCCAGGGATCGAACCAAGGACCTTAATCGATCTAATCAATCAGTATATAGATTACAAATTTATTTAATGAATTTTGAACTTTTTCCCGAATCTCTAGCATTACAATTACGAATTTCCAATATGGTGGTATTGGTGTCTGATAGGATGATGGTAGTAGAGGATTTAAAGTCTCTTTAAGAATTTTGAACATGGTTTATTGAAATTATTATTTTTTATATAAAATTAAATGTTTTGCATCATTTAGGGATCGAACCAAGGACTGGAGCGGATCTAATCAATATGTAAGTTAATGAGTGATTTATTTAATGAATTTTGGAACTTTTCCCGAATTTCTAGCTAAATAATTACGGATTTTCAAGATGGCGGCCATATTTCAAGATGGCGGGTGTCACAGTAATAATAAATGATTACTGCACTCTAGCGGATACGAACTAAACTAACATGGTGTCAGCGCACTCTCGTCGACGATACAATGATGATGATGGCTTCCAGCATCGAAGACAAGATGGCGGACATGACGTCATACTAGGTGACGATATATATATGCTTTGAAAAAAAGTGGTGGGAGTCAGTCTGCCAGCACCCACCACGAGGGAAGGATCGGTCGCCATTTTTATTTTTTTTTGGCCTCACCGGGTTCGAACCAAGGTCTCCGAACTCCGTGTCGTAAATGTTTGTTTTTTAAATATTTTTTATTGAAATTTTATTATTTAATTTTTTTTATAATTTTTAAAAAAATTTCATTAAAATCGGATAATAAATAAAAAAGTTAAAGATGGCGGCCGTAACGAAAATTGCAACGGTGACGTCAACGTCCAATATGGCGGATAACTCAATGCCGGAATTTTCGAGAACACAATGACGTCATCCAAAATGGCGGATCCAAGATGGCCGTCGGGGTCAAGGTCAAAGGTCAAGGTCACATCCTGATAGAGGCTTAACTGAGGCTTGAGTTAAGGATGCTTAAGCCTCTATCAGGACATTTCTAGCCGTTGGGATTTTTGAGGAATAAAATGGGAAATTTTCCCTCGAAACGGGAATTTTTCCCTCGAAAACGGGAAATTTTTTCTTAAAACGGGAAATTTTGAGTCATTTTGAGGCATTTTTGAGGAATTTTGAGGAATTTTTGCCGCCGTGACATCACAAATCCAAGATGGTGGACCGGCACCTCAGCACCTCAGCCAGAAGCCAGATCTAGGAAATACATTTGTATACTACTTACGACTACTACATGGATCGCTTTGTGCAGGAAACTATTCGAACATTAAAGAAATATCCTTCATACTCAAAGAACTGAGGGAAGCTGGCTACATACAATAATGGCTTAAATTAAATGTATGTGTATAAACTTGAAGATAAATTAATATATATTCTTTCCAAATGGTATCTACCATTTATCGAAATCTGATTTCTAAATAAAACTTATAAATTAAAGGTGCAAAATATGTTACCACTGCCAGTCAAAATGTATACTTATAAAGACATGTTAGTAATCATGCCAAGTTCGATAAGAAAAGTAATTGGAATCAGTTGGAACCGATTGAAGATGGAGCTCTTGGAACAATTGGAGCCTTTTGAAGCATTTGGAGCCTTTTGGAGCTGTTGGAGCCATTTGGAGCATTTGGAGCCATTTGGAGCTGTGTTAAGCATTTGGAGGCTGTTGGAGCCATTTGGAGACATTTGGAGCCTTTTGGAGACATTTGGAGCGTTTGGCGCATTTGGAGCCATTTGGAGACATTTGGAGCATTTGGAGCCGTTTGGAGCATTTGGAGCCTTTTGAAGCATTTGGAGCCATTTGGAGCTGTCAAGCATTTGGAGGTTGTTGGAGCTGTTGGAACCATTTGAAGACCGTTTGGAGCATTTGGAGCCATTTGGAGCATTTGGAGCTGTTGGAGCTAAGAAGTAGTCGTTGCATGTCTATGCAGGGCTAAATGTTTATAAGATTGCTGGCTTTCGCAATTGATTCTGTAGTAGGATAGAAATTGTGTAATAAATATTTTGTTTGTAAAAGACTTTGAGGTGTTTTATTTCTCGAACCTTACACTTTACTGGTACTTTTTTAAAATTAAAGTTGATTTGTATCGGCCAGGGATCGAACCAAGGACCTTAGTCGATCTAATCAATCAGTATATAGATTACAAATTTATTTAATGAATTTTGAACTTTTTCCCGAATCTCTAGCATTACAATTACGAATTTCCAATATGGTGGTCTTGATGTCTGATAGGATAATGGTAGTAGAGGATTTAAAGTCTCTTTAAGAATTTTGAACATGGTTTATTGAAATTATTATTTTTTATATAAAATTAAATGTTTTGCATCATTCAGGGATCGAACCAAGGACTGGAGCGGATCGAATCAATATGTAAGTTAATGAGTGATTTATTTAATGAATTTTGGATTTTTTCCCGCTTTTCTAGCTACATTATTACATGATTTCAAGATGGTGGTCGAATTTCAAGATGGCGGGGGCACCTCGGTAATAAATGATTACTGCACTGTAGCAGGTTAGAATAAAATTAACCAGATGGAAATGTACTCTATAATACGAGTACACGCACAAGATGGTGTACTCCAGCAGGTGGTCGCTCCTGGTAGCATGTACTGAACATAAAATGTCGGATCCATGATGGTCGACTAGGACAAAGTCAAATTTCAAGGACAAAGTCAAATTTCAAGGTCAAAGTCAAATTTCAAGGTCAAGGTCAAAGTTCAAGGTCAAGGTCAAATTTCAAGGTCAAGGTCAAATTTCAAGGTTAAGGTCAATGTTCAATGTCAACAGTTGAGGACAAAAGTATGGTGACCAGATAATTATACTACATGGTATCGGCACACTCTAGCAGACGAAAACAAGATGGTGGTCTCCAGCGGATGAAGACAAGATGGCGGACATGATGTCATACCAGTTGATGATATATACCTTGGTACTGGTGGTGGTAGATCAGTCTAGGTAGCTTTCATGGAGGAAGGATCGACCGTTTTTCTCTCGCCGGGAATCGAACCAAGGACGTACATCGATATAATCAAACAGAATTCAAATAAGTTAATTTTTTGATGAATTTTGGAATTTTTTTCATTAAAATCGGATAATAAATAAAGATTTTCAAGATGGCGTCCAAATTTCAAGATGGCGGACATGATGTCATACTACCTGATGGTATATGTGCATTGACATATGTCGTGGGGGTCATTCTGCCTGCGTCCACCGCGGGGGAAGGATCGGTCGTCATTTTTTAATTTTTTTTGCCTCTGTCGGGTTCGAACCGAGGACTCCGAGCTCCGTATCGTTTATGTAATTTTTTTATTAATAATTTATTAAAATTTTATTAATTTAATTTTTTTATAAATTTTAAATTTTTTTTTAAATCGGATAATAAATAAAAAAGTTAAAGATGGCGGCCGTAACGAAAATTGCAACGGTGACGTCATGATTCAAAATGGCGGAAAACACATCGCCGGAATTTTCGAGAACACAATGACGTCATAAAAATGGCGGATCCAAAATGGCCGCCGTGATATACTTGTCCCGTTACGTTATGTCCCGTTACACTGTGTCCCGTTACGCCGGCTGCACGCACGAAAAAGTGTCACGTTACGCGGTGTCCCGTTACGATCGTCCAAGATGGCCGCCGTGACGTCAAAATCCAAGATGGCGGAAAGGACACACAGCACCGCAACCTGAATCCTGCCGTCGGATGCCCATTCATATACTACTCACATTATTTTTTATAGTAATAAATTATGTATCCAAGAAAATTTATATGAAGGTAAGAAACTGATAAAGATTAACGAACAAAATTATAATTGAATATCATGTTTAATTTTTAACATTTTTTTTATATATTCGACCGAAAAAGGGGCGAAATTCGGTCAATTTTTTATTATAAAAGTCTTATCTTTGAAGCTAATCAAGCAGGATGTAATTTATGTGGTATGATTTATAAACATGCAAGATTTACCATTTATTTTATTACAATTTGCTGCAATTATACATTTTAAATGTGAAATTTTGTAAACATGGTTTTAACATAGAACAATTAATATTTTCTAATCAAATCAAACGTAATTTAAGATATTGGAAATTATTAATAAACATACCTTCTCTTGTTCAACGTTCTTCGAAATATCACCTTTTAAGTTGAATCAGGGTTTAATGTTATTTAAAATAAATCATGAAATCCATTTAATCAGCAGGCCCTATTGACTGGATTAATTTTAACTTAATATAAATATAAGTTTATTATAATTATTTTGGAATTCACATCTGCGGTAAAAAAAAACATGATTTTTTTTTGTTTGGTTAACGGATATTGCCATTTTTTCTTAAATTTAAATTTTTACTTGGGCATCCTTGTGGAATAAAGAGGTGAGTGATAAAAAGGTTGGATATTTCATTCAAGTAATACTAAGCAAATTAAGAATCAACTAACACGTTAGATAATACATTTGATATCTGTACTCATTATTTCTAATAAAGACGTGACTATAACAAACATCCTTAAATAATGGGAGGTATTTTTAGTAAATTGAAACTATTTAATTATTCTAAGCATGGTTTAACAAATAGTAAATGAAAGTGTTAGTGTAAATGATGGCATAAAAATAGTTGGTGTTTAACAATTTTTAAAATTTGTTATTTCATGAAATGAAAAGGAGGCAAGTGTGATTTCATCAAGGTAAAATATACTCAAACACTCTTAAACAAATTTTTAAAACCAGATACTTTATCTATACTAAAATTAACAAGGCCTATCCGTATCTTTTTAAAAAAAACCTTTTTAAACGGTATTATTATGAAATAAATCTTTTATGCTCTCATGAAAAATTTATTGTTTCTATTTATCTAATAAAATATTTTGAAAAAATCACATACCTTTCTTTTTTGGCAAGATACCCTGAAATTGCGCGAGTGAAGCCGTGTGTTTTAAGCCATTAGTCAATGAAACAACTTCTACTTGCGCATCGCTCAATCAGAGCTCGTATTCGCAGAGGCTGAGTGCTCAGATTACCAAGGCGATAAGGGTTCGACCCCCGTTCGCGTTATGCAATCTGAATTTTTCAGCAAGTGTGAAATGTGATGGAAGTTGCCCTGGTTCTGCGGGGATTCTCGGGGCGGTCCCGATTCTCTTGTCCATTCATTCCGTCAACGCTTCATTCTCGCCTCATCATCCTTTATTGCCTACTAGCTGCTCGACCCGGCTTCGCACGGCTATACTAATGGAAAAAAATTAAGCCACATCTCCCATTTACAGTAGTGGTAAATTAAAAAAAATCAGTGAAAATTTATTACAATGCTGTATAATGTACCGGAGAGAAAATGAATAGCACCGATGGTTTCCCGACTCATGCACGCAACGTACAACTGATGTACCCGTACTTCGCTACGGCAGTCTACAGGCAGATCACTCTTGCGTCGCTCATTATACATGCCCCTCCTTGTGGGTACGCCACTGCCGCGCGATGCCCGTTGCCATGGAGACGTAGAAGGCATGAACAATGCAAAATCCTGTTCTCATGCAGACAAAGTACCCACTGTTGCCTGGTTTTAACCACCCATGGGATCTAATTTTCGGAAAATGTCATCCTGCGTAACATAAGGAACATTACTGTGAAGTTTCAAATCTGTAAAATATATATACTTGAAAAAAAGGGCAATAAAAAAACAAATTAAACACAGAGAGAGGAAAAAAATACAATAGTTTAGGTTTGCGATTTAAAGTGATAAAAAGTATTTAAATACTAATTGAACTCTTATGAGGGTACTGATTGCTTCGTTGTTAATATCACACGGGTGTTTTTTTACTTGTATGGGAAAATTAAGAATGATAAGGCATCTAGTGCGTGGCAACAATGTTAAAAGGCAATAGCGCCTGCGGCATTAACACACACTTCGTACGTGTACTGCATGTTGTATCTAACCCCTTCCAACGCATTTGATTCTAAATTGGACTTTTAGTAAGGACCCCTAATGTTATTAATAATATAATATAGCTTATAGCCTTCCTAAATAAATGTACTATCCAACACTGAAAGAATTTTTCAAATCGGATCAGTGGTTCCTGAGATTAGCGCGTTCAAACAAACGAACTCTTCAGCTTTATAATATTAGTATAGATAACAGCTAATATGTTGACGGGATGTTAAAGAGCAGTCTAACATGCCATTTTTGTCACATTTTCTTTTCATTACTATTTTTTGAGGGGGTTTCCTGTAAATTTATATCAAGAGTGCGTGACTTTTTAATGTTAAAAAATAAATTACAGTATACTTCCGGTGAGAAAATTTGTGACCCAACAACATATCGTTATTTTGTTTAGCAAAACCCATTGCTCCCTAAATACATATTAAACAGAAGAGAAAGAGAACAACTCAAAACTATAAACTTACTGCTAGTTTCAACACTATACATACTACCTTGTAACTCTTAGGATTAATTTTTATTTATGATAACAATAATACGAAGACGATATAAACATACACTTATGACTCCTAATGTAAAATAATAATGACATGGGTCTTTTAAATTAATGATTCAAACTAATTTTTTTTAGTTAGGTTTGGAGTTACGAGGTTTGCTAATTAACTTTTTGAATCTTTGGGTTTGAGGTTATCAAAAGTGGAAATTGTGCTCTATGAAAAAAAATATTTTCGGGTATGAGACTTGAAGAGGATGTAAAAAAAGGAAGTGAAAAATGATAAAAAAAAAGTTGATTAACGAGTTTTGCTTATTAGCCCAAAGAAACGCAAGAGAGCTATCGGAATAGACTCCACCAACCCGGCACTGAGGAAAGGTCTCAGTCCACCAGCCACTTGCGCGACTGGAAGTGGCGGAACAACAAGCGCGCCTCACCTGCAGCACCCTCTTGGGCAGGTTGCGGTCGTCCTCCTCGGTGATCTGCGTGCGGTACGAGGGCCGCTCGAACAAGGGCGGGTTGTCGTTCACGTCCAGCACGCGCACCGCCACCAGCGCGTGGTTCTCCGACGCGCCGTCCGAGGCCGCCACCCGCAGCTCGTACTGCGGCAACACGCGCTCACTCAGGCCCAGGGTGTCCACAGTTAGTACTTTCCTACTGGATCTAGTACTTTTGTTACTTTTATAGTGGTCTAGTACATTTACGCTCAGATATAGTACATTTTTCTTTAATATAATAATATTATAGTAACTCCAATATGTTTTATTATTAAGCGTAATTATTTTTAAAAACTATAAAATGTATGTGTGTGTGTGGTGTGATATTTAAGTTCGAGCATTGCATTGTCATAATAACTTCCTAACAAATTATAATTTAGTACTTTTTTTTTTTTCAAATCTAGTACTTTTCTCTTGCCTAAGTTGGTAAGAAATTTTTTTTCCTTGTGGACACCCTGCTCAGGCCGTGTCCGTGTCCGTTATATAACAGTCCGAACCCGTGGGCCTGATGTGAATGACGTAACATTGTAACACGGAAAACTACCCTGTCTACAATTGTGATGTCCGATGTCCGAATCTACTGAATCCTGAAGTAGTCACCAGAGCGCAGTAGATATACAGCGCAAAAAAAAAAAAAAATAATGTTTTTCAACTGTTTTTGTTTATTGTTTTCATGCATTGTAAATGAGTACGCAACCAAGTTTTGAATATTCATTTAACTTGTGAAAGCTGAGGGCGTTAAATAGTATTTATTTATCCTGTAAGGAAAAATGTTAATGCTAATAAATGAATTGGTGCGTTCGACCTTTGAAAACCGCCGGTAGCATACGGACACCACTGATAAATATTTTTTCCGTCTTCTTGGCTACCTACCACACCGTCCGTTATTTTCTGTTCAACATTTTGAAACGGGAACCCGATACGCAATTATCAGGAATGCTCTTATTCTATGCTACCAAAAGACACACATTGGGACACAACGTTCAAGTTGACCAGTGTATTCAAACCAGGGAGATTCGGACCATCGCCCACAGATCTCATGACGTCAGAGGGTCACGTGCACTAAACAGCGATCAGTGTTCGTGGAACACAATTTGGGACATTACAACAGTAGGCGGGCCTGTTTATAATGACACGGAAAACTGAGACGGATACTACGGAACATTTCGCTATGGCGTTTGATGTTTTCACAATGCATGTAAAAGCAATGAATCGCAAGCAATGATAATGGTTTTCAAATATTATTTTTATTTAAAAAAAGATTGCTACGAGTTCATAACATGATCAGGGTTTACATATATAATAAAAATAAACTACAAAGTAATAATAGAACACTATTAATCCGTGTACTTGCAAAGTACTTAAGTACGTAAACAAACATGGCTTCTTCCACGGCCAAACACTCGGCTTCTATTGGTCGCACGGAGTCACGTAAACGGAAGAGCTGAGAATCGCCGAGCTAATCCGTACGGGCCCATGTCCGCATGCGTGCTACTGTAGACACTCCGTTCCGTGAGCTCCATATACGCTTCCGTGTGATCGTAGAACGGACCTAGAGCACACCGCATACTTCACTTTCTC